>NW_027650642.1:0-55823 GCF_965287045.1 Carcharhinus amblyrhynchos
CCTGCACAAGCACATCAGTGTCCCAAACTGCCCCCCCATCGCCCCTTGCAACCTCACCACCCCCTCCATCTTTTAACTCCCCCCCCCACCCCCACCCCCGGCCGCAATCCCTCCTCCAATCCCCTCTTTGTCGTCCCTTTCAACCCAACCCCCTCCGAGATCTCGGCGCTCCTCCAATTCCAGCAACTTCAACACCATGACTTCAATCGCCCTCCACTGTCGACGCCCGTGCCTTCAGCTGCCTAGGCCTTAAAGCTCTGGGGGGGGGAGGCAGTGGCACAGCGGTATTGTCGCTGGACTATTAACCCAGAGACCCAGAACAAGATCTGGGGGGGGACCCAGGTTCGAATCCCGCCACACGGCAGATGGTGGAATTTGAATTCAACAAGAAAAAAAGATATCTGGAATGAAGAATCTACGGATGACGGTGAAACCATTGTGGGAAAAACCCCACCTGGTTCACTAATGTCCCTTTAGGGAAGGGGAAATCTGCCCGTCCTTACCCGGTCTGGCCTACACGTGACTCCAGAGGCCACACGGCAAAGTGGTTGACTCTCAGCTGCCCTCTGAAATGGCCAAGCAAAGCATTCAACTGAAAGGGTGACTCAGGATGAGCAATAAATGCTGGCCAGCCAGCGACACCCATTTCCCAGGAATGAATAAAGAATAATAAGAACATAAGAACATAAGAAATAGGAGCAGGAGTAGGCCATCTAGCCCTTCGAGCCTGCCCCGCCATTCAATAAGATCATGGCTGATCTGTCGTGGCTCAGTTCCACTTTCCCGCCCTCTCCCCATAACCCTTAATCCCCTCTCTTATCAAAAACCCATCAACCCGCTTCTTAAAAATATTTAGCGAGGCAGCCTCCACCACTTCAACGGGCAGAGAATTCCAGAGATTCACCACCCTTTGAGTGAAGAATTCCCACCTTCATCCTCTCTGCCTCTCTCTAAAGAGAGAGAGAATCTGGTGAGCTGGTGCGGTGACAATAATCTCTCCCTCGATGTCAACAAAACAAAGGAGATCGTCATCGACTTCAGGAAGCGTAGAGGAGAACATGTCCCTGTCTACCTCAACAGGGATGAAGTGGAAAGGGTCGAGACCTTCAGGTTTTTAGGTGTCCAGATCACCAACAACCTGTCCTGGACCACCCATGCCGACGCCAAAGTTAAGAAAGCCCCACCAACGCCTCTACTTTCTCAGAAGACTGAGGAAATTTGGCATGTCTGCTACGATCCTCACCAACTTTCAGAGAAGCACCATAGAAATCATTCTTTCTGGTTGTATCACAGCTCAGTATGGGCTCCTGCTCTGCCCAAGACCACAAGGAACTACAAAAGGGTCATGAATGTAGCCCAATCCATCACGCAAACCAGTCTCCCATCCATTGACTCTGTCTACACTTCCCGCTGCCTCGGGGAAAAGCAGCCAGCATAATCAAGGACCCCACACACCCCGGACATTCTCTCTTCCACCTTCTTCCATCGGGAAAAAGATACAAAAGTCTGAGGTCACGTACCAACAGACTCAAGAACAGCTTCTTCCCTGTCAGACTATCGAATGGACCTACCTCACATTAAGTTGATCTTTCTCTGCACCCTCGCTGTGACTGTAACACTACATTCTGCACCCTCTCCTTTCCTTCTCCCCATGTGCCCGCCCTCCCCATCGCTCTCTCTCCCTCGCTGGACTGAACCCTGGTTACCTGGTGGTCTTCGCCAGTGGTGAGCAGGCATTTACCCCCGGCAAGGTACCGCAGAGCAGTGATGGGACCCGCGTGGGCCCGGTAGCTGCCGGCCGGTGATCCTGAGGGGGCCGACCAGAGGCGCACATCTCCCAGTAATGAGGCCGAGGCCAGGTAGTCTCCCGATGGGGTGAAGGCGACAGCTCGCACGGAGGCCGGGTGTCCTGCAAGGACCTGGAGAGGCGGAGAGGGGAGGGGTCGGGGAGGCGGAGAGGGAGGGGTGGAGAGGCGGAGAGGGAGGGTGGAGAGGCGGAGAGGGAGGGGTGGAGAGGCGGAGAGGGAGGGGTGGAGAGGCGGAGAGGGAGGGGTGGAGAGGCGGAGAGGGAGGGGTGGAGAGGCGGAGAGGGAGGGGTGGAGAGGCGGAGAGGGAGGGGTGGAGAGGCGGAGAGGGAGGGGTGGAGAGGCGGAGAGGGAGGGGTGGAGAGGCGGAGAGGGAGGGGTGGAGAGGCGGAGAGGGAGGGGTGGAGAGGCGGAGAGGGAGGGTGGAGAGGCGGAGAGGGAGGGTGGAGAGGCGGAGAGGGAGGGGTGGAGAGGCGGAGAGGGAGGGGTGGAGAGGCGGAGAGGGAGGGGTGGAGAGGCGGAGAGGGAGGGGTGGAGAGGCGGAGAGGGAGGGGTGGAGAGGCGGAGAGGGAGGGGTGGAGAGGCGGAGAGGGAGGGGTGGAGAGGCGGAGAGGGAGGGGTGGAGAGGCGGAGAGGGAGGGGTGGAGAGGCGGAGAGGGAGGGGTGGAGAGGCGGAGAGGGAGGGGTGGAGAGGCGGAGAGGGAGGGGTGGAGAGGCGGAGAGGGAGGGGTGGAGAGGCGGAGAGGGAGGGGTGGAGAGGCGGAGAGGGAGGGGTGGAGAGGCGGAGAGGGAGGGGTGGAGAGGCGGAGAGGGAGGGGTGGAGAGGCGGAGAGGGAGGGGTGGAGAGGCGGAGAGGGAGGGGTGGAGAGGCGGAGAGGGAGGGGTGGAGAGGCGGAGAGGGAGGGGTGGAGAGGCGGAGAGGGAGGGGTGGAGAGGCGGAGAGGGAGGGGTGGAGAGGCGGAGAGGGAGGGGTGGAGAGGCGGAGAGGGAGGGGTGGAGAGGAGAAGAGGGAGGGGTGGAGAGGCGGAGAGGGAGGGGTGGAGAGGCGGAGAGGGAGGGGTGGAGAGGCGGAGAGGGAGGGGTGGAGAGGCGGAGAGGGAGGGGTGGAGAGGCGGACGGGAGGGGTGGAGAGGCGGAGGGGAGGGGTGGAGAGGCGGAGGGGAGGGGTGGAGAGGCGGAGGGGAGGGGTGGAGAGGCGGAGGGGAGGGGTGGAGAGGCGGAGGGGAGGGGTGGAGAGGCGGAGGGGAGGGGTGGAGAGGCGGAGGGGAGGGGTGGAGAGGCGGAGGAGAGGGGAGGGGTGGAGAGGAGAGGGGAGGGGTGGAGAGGAGAGGGGAGGGGAGGGGTGGAGAGGGGAGGGGAGGGGAGGGGTGGAGAGGGGAGGGGGAGGGGTGGAGAGGCGGAGGGGGAGGGGTGGAGAGGCGGAGGGGGAGGGGTGGAGAGGCGGAGGGGAGGGGTGGAGAGGCGGAGGGGAGGGGTGGAGAGGCGGAGGGGAGGGGTGGAGAGGCGGAGGGGAGGGGTGGAGAGGAGAGGCGGAGGGGAGGGGTGGAGAGGAGAGGCGGAGGGGAGGGGTGGAGAGGCGGAGGGGAGGGGAGGGGAGGGGAGGGGTGGAGAGGGGAGGGGAGGGGAGGGGTGGAGAGGAGAGGGGAGGGTGGAGAGGAGAGGGGAGGGTGGAGAGGAGAGGGGAGGGTGGAGAGGAGAGGAGAGGGGAGGGGAGGGGTGGAGAGGGGAGGGGAGGGGAGGGGAGGGGAGGGAGGAGAGGGGAGGGGAGGGGTGGAGAGGGGAGGGGAGGGGTGGAGAGGGGAGGGGAGGGGTGGAGAGGGGAGGGGAGGGGTGGAGAGGGGAGGGGAGGGGTGGAGAGGGGAGGGGAGGGGTGGAGAGGGGAGGGGAGGGGTGGAGAGGGGAGGGGGGGGTGGAGAGGGAGGGAGGGGTGGAGAGGGGAGGGGTGGAGAGGAGAGGGGAGGGGAGGGGTGGGGAGGGGAGGGGTGGAGAGGGGAGGGAGGGGTGGAGAGGAGAGGGGAGGGGAGGGGTGGAGAGGAGAGGGGAGGGGAGGGGAGGGGAGGGGAGGGGAGGGGAGGGGAGGGGTGGAGAGGGGAGGGGTGGAGAGGGGAGGGGTGGAGAGGGGAGGGGTGGAGAGGGGAGGGGTGGAGAGGGGAGGAGGAGAGGGGAGGGGAGGAGAGGGGAGGGGAGGAGAGGGGAGGGGAGGAGAGGGGAGGGGAGGAGAGGGGAGGGGAGGAGAGGGGTGGAGAGGGGAGGGGTGGAGAGGAGAGGGGAGGGGTGGAGAGGAGAGGGGAGGGGTGGAGAGGAGAGGGGAGGGGTGGAGAGGAGAGGGGAGGGGTGGAGAGGAGAGGGGAGGGGTGGAGAGGAGAGGGAGGGGGGGAGAGGGAGGAGGAGGGGAGGGGAGGGGTGGGAGGGGAGGGGGAGGGGGAGAGGGAGGGGGGGAGGGGGGGGGGGGGAAGGGAGGGAGGGGTGGAGAGGGAGGGGAGGGGTGGGTGGAGAGGGGAGGGGAGGAAGGGTGGATGGGGAGGGGAGGGGTGGATAGGGGAGGGGGGCGGGGCGGGAGAGGGAGGGAGGGAGGGGTCGGGGCGGAGAGGGGAGGGAGGGGTCGGAGAGAGGAGGGAGGCAGCAAGAGAGAGAGAGAGAGAGACAGCAAAAAACAACTGGGTGAGGTGGGTGTCAGATACGCTGAGGGGTGTGGGGGGGTGGGAGGGAGTACGGGCCCTCCCCTGATGCTCCATCCTCTCCCCCCCACCCCCGCCCATCCTTCGGAATAATCTGGACCGATCGGTCGAGCGGGCAAATCGATGGCAGACGCAGAACAGGAGCGAACCCAAGGCGGGCAGATTAAACTACACCTCCAGCTCAACGGCAACACCCAGACCCTCCCTCACCCACTGTTCCCCGCCATCGCCCTCCCTCCCTCCCTCCACCAGTCGTCTCCCCTTACCCCCCACTCCCGTTCTCCCCTCTCGCTGATACAGTCAGAATCTTCTCCCCCAGAAATGTCTAATACCAGGGTGGGGGGGGGGGGGGGGGGGGGGGGGGGGTGTGGCGGCGTGCACTTAAGGTGAGAGGGAGGAAAGTTCAAAGGAGACGTGAACAGCATAGAATCCCTACAGTGCAGAAGGGAGCCATTCAGCCCATCGACTCTGCACCAACCAGGCCCTATCCCCGTGCATTTACCCTAGATAGTCCCCCCCCCTCACCGACATTAAGAGACAATTTAGCACGGCCAATCCTCCTAAGGTTATTTTCTTTAGAGAGAAGGAGGTTACGAGGTGACCTAATTGAGGCATACAAGATGATCAGAGGGTTAGATAGGGTGGACAGTGAGAGCCTTTTTCCTCGGATGGTGATGGCTAACACGAGGGGACATAGCTTTAAATTGAGGGGTGGTAATTATAGGACAGATGTCAGAGGTAGGTTCTTTACTCAGAGGGTAGTAAGGGCGTGGAATGCCCTGCCTGCAGCAGTTGTGGACTCGCCAACTTTATGGGCGTTCAAATGGTCAGTGGATAGGCATATGGATAACATGGGAATAGTTTAGGTTAGAGGGTCATTAGATTGGTTCCACTGGTCGGCGCAACATCGAGGGCCGAAGGGCCTGTACTGCGCTGTAACGTTCTAACCAGCGTGTCTTTCGGACTGTGGGAGGAAACCGTAGCACCCGGAGGAAACCCGCGCAGACATGGGGAGAACGTGCAGGCTCCACACAGGCAGTGACCCAAGCTGGGAATCGAACCCGGGACCCTGGCGCTGTAAGGCAGCAGTGCTAACCCACTGCGTCACCATGCCACACATGAGGGGTAAATTGTTCTTTAGACAAGAGTGTCTAGGGGAGAAAAAAAAAAACCAGAGGGCATGGGTTAAGGGTGAAAGGAGAAAAGTTTAAAGGGAATATTAGAGTGGGGGTTCTTCACGCAGAGAGTGGTGGGAGCGTGGAGTGAGCTGCCGGATAAAGTGGTAAATGCCGGGTCACTTTTAACATTTAAGAAAAACTTGGACGGGTTCACGGATGAGAGGGGGTGTGGAGGGATATGGTCCAAGTCAGTGGGACTAGGGAAAAAATGGTTTGGCACAGCCAAGAAGGGCCTGTTTCTGAGCTGTAGCTTTCTACGGTAGGTGACTGGAACGCACTGATGGGGTGGTGGTGGTGGAGGCAGATACGATAGGGGCGTTTAGATAAGCACATGAACATGTAAGGGAGTAGATGGATAGGGAGCAAGGGCAGGCAGAAGGGATTATTTTAACTCGGCAACATGCTCAGCACAACACAGTGGGCCGAAGGGTCTGTTCCTGCGCTGTACTCTTCTGCATTCCCTGTCCCTCTCCCCTGACCCTCTCATGGGGTAACAGCACCACCCTCATTCTCACCTACGTTCCCCTCCCTACTTTTCCCCCCATTTTCCTCCTCTACCTGACAACTCACCCCCAAGACACGGGTGATACAGTGGTTGGCCCTGCTGTCTCATAGCATCAGGGACCCCAGGTTCGATTCCCGGCTCGGGTCACTGTCTGTGTGGAGTCTGCGCCTTCTCCCCGTGTCTGCGTGGGTTTCCTCCGGGTGCTCCGGTTTCCTCCCACAGTCCAGAAGACGTGCTGGTTAGGTGTCATTGGCCCTGCTAAATTCTCCCTCAGTGTAACCCGAACAGGTGCCGGAGTGTGGCGACTAGGAGATTTCCACAATAATCTCATTGCAGTGTTAAGGTCAGCCTACTTGTGAAAACTTGTAAATAGAACATAGAACACTACAGCACAAACAGGCCCTTCGGCCCACGAGTTGCGCCGATCACATCAACACCTACCAACCTACAGACCTATCTATAACCCTCAATCTCATTAAACCCCATATACTCATCCAGAAGTCTTTTAAAAGACCCCAGCGAGTTCGCCTCCACCACCACTGACGGCAGCCGATTCCATTCACTCACCACCCTCTGAGTGAAAAACTTACCCCTAACATCACTTCTGAACTTCCCTCCTTGCACCTTAAACCTGTGTCCTCTCGTAGCAACCATTTCAACCCGAGGAAATAGCCTCTGAGAGTCCACCCTATCTATTCCTCTCAACATTTTGTAAACCTCTATCAGGTCGCCTCTCAACCTTCGTCTCTCCAGGGAAAAGAGTCCCAGCTCCCTCTACCTAACTTCATAAGGCATGCCTCCCAGTCCAGGCAACATCCTTGTAAATCTCCTCTGTACCCTCTCAATAGCTTCTACATCTTTCCTATAGTGAGGCGACCAGAACTGCGCACAATACTCTAAATGAGGCCTGACAAGGGTCTTATAAAATAAATAAACTCCGACACACACGCATACATACACACACACACTCATACGCAACGGCCCAGTGGTATTATTGCTAGCCTATGAATCATTTTTTGGAGACCCGGGTTTGAATACCGCCACGGCAGACGGTGGAATTTGAATTCAATAAAAAATATCTGGAATTAAGAATCTGCTGATGACGGTGAAACCATTGTCGGAAAAACCCCACCTGGTTCACTAATATCCCTTTAGGGAAGGGGAAATCTGCCCGTCCTTACCCGGTCTGGCCTACACGTGACTCCAGAGGCCACACGGCAATGTGGTTGACTCTCAACTGCCCTCCAAGGGGCAACTAGGGATGGGCAATAAATGCTGGACCCAGACAGTGGACGCCCGTGTCCCAGGAATGAATAAAAAACAAACACGCACTCTCACACATACACACTCTCACTCACACTCCTCCTCTCCTCCCCCCTTCCTCACCCCCACCCCTCTCCGGTAACTCACCCTCACCACTCTGGCGGTCACCCAGTTCCAAATTCGGACCGTGCGGTCCCAGCTTCCGGTGGCCAGCAGCTGCCCCTCCGGGTGAAAGGTCACACAGTTGAGGGGGTGGGGATTGGTCAGGGTCACGTTGAGCTTCCCGGGGGTCACCGCCCAGACCTGTGAACGGATAAGATTTGATCTGATTTATTATTGTCACGTGTGTTGGGAAAGAGTGAAAAGTATTGTTTCTTGAGCACTATACAGACAGAGCATACTGTTCATAGAGTACATAGATTTATTATTGTCACATGTATTGGAATACAGTGAAAAGTATTGTTTCTTGTGGGCTGGACTGACAAACCATACCATTCATAGAGTAAATAGGGGAGAAGGATTTGATTTATTATTGTCACATGTATTGGGATACAATGAAAAGTATAGTTTCTTGCACGGTTATACAGACAAAACACACTGTTCATAGAGGACACAGGGGAGAAGGAAAGGAGAGAGTGCAGAACGTAGTATTACAGTCACAGCGAGGGTGTAGAGAAAGATCAACCTGGGTGGGTCCATTCAAAAGTCTGATGGCAGCAGGGAAGAAGCTGTATTCAAGTCAGTTGGTACGTGACCTCAGATTCTTCTAAGCTCCAGTGAGTACAATCCTAACCGAGTTAGTCTCTCCTCATATGACAGACCTGCCATCCCAGGAATCAGCCTGGTAAACCTTCGCAGTGCTCCCTCTGTAGTAAGGACATCCCTCCTCAGATAAGGACACCAAAACTGCACACAATACTCCAGATGTGGCCTCACCAACACCCTGTACAATTACAGCAAAACATCCCTAAAGTCAAATCCTCTCAATATGAAGGCCAACATATCACTTGCCTTCTTTACTGTCTGTGCACGTAGTTGGAGCGACTGATTCTCTCGAGGACACTAAGGCCTCGCTGAGCATCTACCTCTCTTAACTTACACCCATTCAAGTCATAATCTGCCTTCCTCTTATCGCTACCAAAGTGGATCGCACTCCATTCGAGGGGTAATTGGGAATGGGCAACAAAAGCTTGGATTTTGCCATCCCAGGAATCAGCCTGGTAAACCTTCGCAGTGCTCCCTCTGTAGCAAGGACATCCTTCCTCAGATAAGGGACACCAAAACCGCACACAATAAAGATCAAGGAAAATTACGGCACAGGAACTGGCCCTTCGACCCTCCAAGCCTGCACCGACCATGCTGCCCAACTGAATTAAAACCCCCTACCCTTCCGGGGACCATATCCCTCTATTCCCATCCTATTCATGTATCTGTCCAGACGCCCCTTAAAACTCACGACCATATCCGCTTCCACTACCTCCCCCGGCAACGAGTTCCAGGCACCCACCACCCTCTGTGCGAAAAATCTGCCTTGTACATCTCCTTTAAATCTTGCCCCTCGCACCTTAAACCTGTGCCCCCGAGTAATTGACTCTTCCACCCTGGGAAAAAGCTTCTGACTATCCACTCTGCCCATGCCTCTTGTAATCTTGTAGACTTCTATCAGGTCTCCCCTCAACCTCCATCATTCCAGTGAGAACAAACCAAGTTTCTCCAACCTCTGCTCATAGCTAATGCCCTCCATTCCAGGCAACATCCTGGTAAATCTTTTCTGTACCCTCTCCAAAGCCTCCACATCCTTCTGGTAGTGTGGCGACCAGAATTGATACATCAGGGACCTACCTTCACCGTTCTATCCCAAGAACAGGTGGCCAGATGTTTACCGTCGGGGTTTAGTGCGCATCCGGTAATCCGGTCGCTGTGACCCTCAATCAGCAGCAGCCTGTGGGAAAGAGTCAGAGAGGGGATCAGACTCCAGAACATAAATTTTACTCTGTATCTAACCCCGTGCTGTACCTGTCCTGGGAGTGTTTGATGAGGGGACAGTGTGGAGGGAGCTTTACTCTGTATCTAACCCCGTGCTGTACCTGTCCTGGGAGTGTTTGATGGGGGACAGTGTAGAGGGAGCTTTACTCTGTATCTAACCCCGTGCTGTACCTGTCCTGGGAGTGTTTGATGGGGGGACAGTGTAGAGGGAGCTTTACTCTGTATCTAACCCCGTGCTGTACCTGTCCTGGGAGTGTTTGATGGGGGGGGACTGTGTAGAGGGAGCTTTACTCTGTATCTAACCCCGTGCTGTACCTGTCCTGAGAGGGACAGGTTTACATCCACCCATGCAGGCAGCCAGTGTTAAGCTAGGGAGGTGAAGGGCATTGTGTAATTTAAGAACCTTGAGCACCTATAAAGAAAGACTGCTGGGACATAGAAACATCAAAAATAGAAGTAGGCCATTCAGCCCTTCCACTCTGTATCTCAACGTCACACTCCAGCACACTCTCCCCATGCCAATCAGAGTCACAGAGGTTTACAGCATGGAAACAGGCACTTCAGCCCAACTTTTCAACGCCCCCCAGATTTTAACCACTAAGCTAATCCCAATTGCCCGCATTTGGCCCATATCCCTCTATATCCATCTTACCCATGTAACTGTCTAAATGCTTTTTAAAAGACAAAATTGTATCCGCCTCTACCACTGCCTCTGGCAGCTTGTACCAGACACTCACCACCCTCTGTGAGAAAAAAGTTGCCCTTCTGGACCCTTTTGTATCTCTCCCCTCTCACCTTAAACCTATGCCCTCTAGTTTTAGACTCCCCTATCTTTGGGAAAAGATGTTGACCATCTAGCTGATCATTGCCCCTCATTATTTTATAGACCTCTATAAGATCACCCCTCAGCCTCCTACGTTCCAGAGAAAAAAGTCCCAGTCTATCCAGCCTCTTCTTATAACTCAATCCATCAAGTCCCGGTAGCATCCTAGTGAATCTTTTCTGCACTCTTTCTAGTTTAATAATATCCTTTCTACAATAGGGTGACCAGAACTGTACACAGTATTCCAAGTGTAGCCTTACCAATGTCTTGTACAACTTCAACAAGACGTCCCAACTCCTGTATTCAATGTTCTGACCAATGAAACCAAGCATGCTGAATTCCTTCTTCACCACTCTGTCCACCTGTGACTCCACTTTCAAGAAGCTATGAACCTGTATTCCTAGATCTCTTTGTTTTATAACTCCTCCCGACGCCCTACCATTAACTGAAGTAATTCACACCTTGAGAGTCCAGAAGTCTATTTCTTTCTTAAGTATATTCAGTGACTTGGCCTCCACAGTTTTGTGTGGTAGAGAATTCCAAAGCTTCACCACCCTCTGAGTGAAGAAGCTTCTCCTCATCTCAATCCTAAATAGCACACCCTGTATCATGAGACACTGCAATGAAGTTACTGTGAAAATGTCCTAGTCGCCACATCCCGGCGCCTGTTCGGATACACTGAGGGAGAATTTAGCACGGCCAATGACGCCAGCACGTCTTTTAGACTTTGGGAGGAAACTGGAGCAATTTGAGGAAGGCACAGTGGTTAGCACTGCAGACTCACAGCACTAGGGAGCCAGGTTCAATTCTTGGCTCAGGTCACCGTCTGTGCGAAGTTTGCACATTCTCCCCATGTCTGCGTGAGTTTCCTCCGGGTGCTCTGGTTTCCTCCCACAGTCCAAAGATGTGCAGGTTAGGTGGATTGGCCATGTTAAATTGCCCCTTAGTGTCCAAAGATGTGCAGGTTAGGTGGATTGGCCATGGTAAATTGTCCCTTAGTGTCCAAAGATGTGTAGGTTAGGTGGATTGGCCATGCTAAATTGCCCCTTAGTGTCCAAAGATGTGCAGGTTAGGTGGATTGGCCATGCTAAATTGCCCCTTAGTGTCCAAAGATGTGCAGGTTAGGTGGATTGGCCATGCTAAATTGCTCAAGTGTCAGGGGACTAGCTAGGGTCGATACATGGGGTTATGAGGAGAGGGCCTGGGTGGGATTGTGGTTGGTGCAGACTCAATGGGCCGAATGCCCTCCCTTCTGCATCATAGAATTCTATAGGCAGAAATATCTTAACATGAAGTCTTTGCACAGATTGAAGGAAACCAGGCTCAGCATACACAGGATCTCTGACGATAGAAGTGATAAGATGATAGAGGTGTATAAAGTGTTGAGAGGTATAGATAGGGTGGATTCTCGGAGGCTATTTCCCAGAGCTGAAATGGTTGCTACAAGAGGACACAGGTTTAAGGTGCTGGGGAGCAGGTACAGAGGAGATGTCAGGGGTAAGTTTTTCACTCAGAGGGTGGTGGGTGAGTGGAATCGGTTGCCGTCGGTGGTGGTGGTGGTGGTGGTGGTGGTGAACTCGTTGGGGTCTTTTAAGAGACTTCTGGATGAGTACATGGGATCTAATGGGATTGAGAGTTACAGATAGGCCTGGTAGGTAGGGATATGATCGGCGCAACTTGTGGGCCGAAGGGCCTGTTTGTGCTGTAGTTTTTCTACGTTCTATATCCAGCTCCCTTCTCGAAAACATACAATGTCTTGGCTTCAATTATTCCCTACAGGGAATTCTCCAGGCTGACCGCTCTCTGTTTGCACGTGTCTCCCCCACGCCCCCTCACCCCCACCACTTCACCGTTTTACCTGCAGCCATCCGCGAGGCTCCAAGCCTCGATCCTGCCGTCGAAAGACGTGACACAAAGTGCGGTCTCGCCCAGGAACGTGCAATCCGAGATTCCGTCACAGCTACTGGCCAGCGACCTCAGCTCCTAGAGGGGGGGGAGAGGCAAACAAAAGCTGAAGACCCTTGTCAGACCCCACTTGGAGTACTGTGCGCAGTTCTGGCCGCCTCATTACAGGAAGGATGTGGAAGCTATTGAGAGGGTGCTGAGGAGATTTACAAGGATGTTGCCTGGATTGGGAGGCATGCCTTATGAGGATAGGTTGAGGGGAGCTCGGTCTCTTCTCCTTGGAGAGACGAAGGATGAGAGGTGACCTGATAGAGGTTTATAAGATGTTGAGAGGAATAGATAGGGTGGATTCTCAGAGGCTTTTTCCCAGGGCTGAAATGGCCGCTACGAGAGGACACAGGTTTAAGGTGCTGGGGAGCAGGTACAGGGGTGATGTTAGGGGTAAGTTTTTCACTCAGAGGGTGGTGAGTGAGTGGAATCGGCTGCCGTCGGTGGTGGTGGAGGCGAACTCGCTGGGGTCTTTTAAAAGACTTCTGGATGAGTATATGGGATTTAATGGGATTGGGTGTTATAGATAGGTCTATGGATTGGTAGGTATTGATGTGATCAGCGCAACTTGTGGGCCGAAGGGCCTGTTTGTGCTGTAGTGTTCAATGTTCTATGTTTTAAAATCCGTTCACTTCCGCAGAAGGGGGCGATTCCTAACCAGCTCATAAGATTCTGACTTTTTTTTTAAGTTTATTCATTAGCGTCACGAGCAAGCATACATTCACACTGCCGAGAGGTTACTCTGAAAATCCCGCACTTTTGAATGGACCTACCTCGTATTAAGTTGACCTTTCTCTACACCCTATGACTGCAACACTACATTCTGCACCCTCTCCTTTCCTACTCTCTGTGAACAGTATGCTTTGTCTGTACTCCATCGCCCCCATTGCCACTGGCCCCTGTAGCCCCCACACCGACCGGACCCTAAGGCCCCCACTTTGACTTCATCTATTGGCCCCCACGCCAATGGACTCCATGGCCCCCAACGAGACTGTACTCTATAGCCCCATTGCGACTGTATTCTATGGCCCTCACTTTGACTTAATCTATAGTCCCCACAGCGACTGTAATCTATAGCCCCCACTGCGACTGTACTCTATAGCTCCATTGCGACTGTATCCTATAGTCCTCACTTTAACTTAATCTATAGCCCCCACTGCGACTGTACTCTATAATCCCCATGGCGACTGTAATCTATCGCCTCCCACGGCAACTGTAATCTATAACCCCCTATGGCAACTGTATTCCACAGTCCCCCACTGTTTCTGTATACCACAGCTCCCCATTGGGACTGTATTCTATTGTCTCCATTGTGACTATATTCACTGACGCAACCTTTCATGCCTGCACGCCTTAGCGCGAGTTCCTCAGTTAGTGGTGAACTTATTAATGGGGTGGCACAGTGCTTCGCATTGCAGCCCTACGACGCCAGTTACCCGGATTCAATGCCAGCCTTGGGTCACTGAAATGTGGTGTTTGCACCTTCTCCCCCGTGTCTGCTTGAGTTTCCTCCCACAGTCCGAAAGACGTGGACTGGTCATGTTAAATTGCCCTTTAGTGCCCAGAGATGTGTAGGTTAGGTGCATTGGCCATGCTAAATTGCCCCTTAGTGTCCAAAGATGCGCAGGTTAGGTGGATTGGCCATGCTAAATTGCCCCTTCGTGTCCAAAGATGTGCAGGTTAGGTGGATTGGCCATGCTAAATTGTCCCTTAGTGTCCAAAGATGTGCAGGTTAGGTGGATTGGCCATTGTAAATTGCCCTTTAGTGCCCAGAGATGCATAGGTTAGGTGCACTTGCGGTGTAAATACGTGGGGTTATAAGGATAGGGCTGAGGGGGGTGGGCCTGGGTAAGATGCTCTATCAGAGAAAGTCGGTGCAGACTCAATGAGCCTATTTGTCTCCTGCAGTGTAGGACAGTCTGATTCCTTTATCCACATTCACCTCACTGCCTGGAGAAAGGAATCTCCCAAGCTTCTAACTGAATTGGTCAGTCTCCCGTCTTATGCTTTTACAGAGAAACATAGAACAGTACAGGCCCTTCGGCCCTCAATGTTGTGCCCAGCTATGTCCAATCCCAAGATCAAGCTATCCCACTCCCTATCATTCTGGTGTGCTCCATGTGCCTATCCAATAACCGCTTGAAAGTTCCTAAAGTGTCCGACTCCACTATCACAGCAGGCAGTGCATTCCACACCCCAACCACTCTCTGAGTAAAGAATCTACCTTGGACATCCCTCCCATATCTCCCACCTTATAGTTATGCCCCCTAGTAACAGCTACATCCACCCGAGGAAATAGTCTCTGCCCGTCCACTCTATCAATCCCCCTCATCATCTTATAAACCTCTATTAAGTCGCCCCTCATCCTCCTTCTCTCCAAAGAGAAAAGGCCCAGCTCCCTCAACCTTAAGACCTACCCTCCAAACCAGGCAGCGTCCTGGTAAATCTCCTCTGCACTCTCTCCAATTCCTCTCCATCCTTCTTACAATGCTCTTACTCAAGGATGGCAGGTTTTTACTGCTTCATTCCCTCAGGGGAGGTGTGTGGGCATTGTTGGCCAAGGTGGGAGGGGTCTCTCTCTCCGAAAGCTGCTTGGGGTTGGGGGGGGGTGCTCCGAGAGACCTACCTGTCCGCTCTCTAGGTCCAGCACGTGCAGGTAACCCTCGCTGGTGCCCACCACCGCCAGTCGGCCAGAGGGCGAGACGCTCGCACAGCGAGGCACCGTCGGAGTCGTCATCACCTTCCTGAGACAGAAAAGGGGGTGGTGGGTGCGAAAGAAGGAGGGGGTATGGTTTTTTTTTTGGGGGGTGGTGGTGGGGGGGGAAGGAGGGAAGGAGAAAGGAACAAACGAGGCAGGTCAGCAAGCGAAGGCAAGACGATATCTCTCAATATCCCACCCCCACCGTCATTAGAAACATAGAAAAACTACAGCACAAACAGGCCCTTCGGCCCACAAGTTGTGCCAAACATGTCCCTGCCCACTAGGCTTACCTATAACCCTCTAGCTTACTAAGTTCCGTGTACTTGTACATCTCCTCTGTACCTACTCCCCAGCACCTTAAACCTGTGTCCTCTTGTCATTCTCTACTCCTCAAGCCTCACCCCCAGCTGTGGCACACTCTGGCCCAGGGTTGGGGGGCGGGGGGGGGGGGGGGGGGGTGCATGACAGAGTTCTGTGTTACAAGTAGGTTTACATTAACACTGCAATGAAGTTACTCGTCGTCACACTCCAGCGCCTGTCCTTTGACTTGATTTATTATTGTCACATGTATTGGTACATAGTGAAAGGTATTGTTTCTTGCACACTGTACAGACAAAGCATACCATTCATAGAGAAGGAAAGGAGAGAGTGCAGAATGTAGTGTTACAGTCATAGCTAGGGTGTAGAGAAAGATCAACTTAACGCGAGGTAGATCCATTCACAAGTCTGACAGCAGCAGGGAAGAAGCTGTTCTTGAGTCGGTTGGTACGTGACCTCAGACTTTTGTATCTTTTTCCCGATGGAAGAAGGTGGAAGAGAGAATGTCTGGGGTGCCTGGGGGTTCTTAATTATGCTGGCTGCTTTTCCCGAGGCAGCGGGAAGTGTAGATAGAGTCAATGGATGGGAGGCTGGTTTGCCTGATGGACTGGGCTACATTCATGACCCATTCATTGCCCAAGGTCCCTTCTAAATTCCAGTGAGTAAAAGCCCAGTCAATCCAGTTTCTCTTCCTGTATCAGTCCTGCCATACCAGGAATCAGCCTGGTGAACCTTCGCCGGACTCCCTTAATAGCAACAATGTCCTTCCTCACACTAGGAGACCAAAACTGCACACAATACTCGAGGTGCGGCCTCATCAAGGTCCTGTATAACTGCAGTAAGACATCCTATACTCATACCCTCTTGCCTATGAAGGCCAGCATGCCATCTGTGCCACCTCACAGCCTGCTGTACCCATACTTGATTTGATTTATTATTGTCACATGTATTGGGATACAGTGAAAAGTATTGTTTCTGGCACGCTATACAGACGGAAAGGAGAGGGTGAAGAATGTTGTGTTACAGTCATAGCTAGGGTGTAGAGAAAGGTCAACTTAGTGCGAGGTGGGCCCATTCAAAACTCTGACGGCAGCAGGGAAGAAGCTGTTCTTGAGTTGTTTGGCGCATGTATCTTTTTCCTGACGAGAGAAGGCGGAAGAGAGAATGTCTGGGGTGCGTGGGGGTCCTTAATTATGCTGGCTGCTTTCCTGAGCCAGAGGGGGTATAAAATCCTGATGGGACTGGACAGGCTGGACACAGGAAGACTACTAGGGGTCACAGTCTAAGAGTAAGCCATTCAGGGCTGAGATGGGGGAGAACTTCTTCACTCAGGGAATTGTGAACCTGTGGAATTCTCTACCACAGAAAGCTGCTGGGGGCCACTTTGTTAGATCGTGTCCAAGAGGGAGCTGGACGTGGCCTTTGCGGCTGAAGGGACCAAGGGGTATGGAGAGAAAGTGGGAGCGGGACACTGAAAGTGCATGATCAGCCATGGTCATATTGAATGGTGCTGCAGGCGCGAAGGGCTGAATGGCCTGCTCCAGCACCTACTTTCTACGTTTCTATGTTAAGCCTCCTCCAGGCCCTCTTCAAGGACTTAGAACCACTTAGAAAGGAAACCAGAATTAGAGGGCACAGCCTCAAAATAAGGAGGGGGGGGCGGTTTAGAACAGAGTTGAGGAGGAACTTCTTCTCTCAGAGGGTGGTGAATCTCTGGAATTCTCTGCCCGTTGAAGTGGTGGAGGCTGCCTCGCTAAATATGTTTAAGTCATATTAGATAGATATCTGATCAATAAGGGAATTAAGAGTTACGGGGAGCTGGCGGGTAAATGGAACTGATCCACTATCAGATCAGCCATGATCTTATTGAATGGCGGGGCAGGCTCGAAGGGCGAGATGGCCTACTCCTACTCCTATTTCTTATGTTCTTATGACTTGACGTCCTTCCTCAAGTGCGGTGCTCAGAATTGGATATGCGGACTGTGAGAGGACGGCTGCAACGATAATGAGAACAGTAGCTTTAAAATAGCTACTCTGGCTGAGAGTGAAGCACGCTGGGAATTTTAGTCAATTTACAGATCAAAACAGACGCAGGTCGTAAAGAGGCTCTGGTCCGGGAGCTGTGATCTGAAGCTTCCTGTGTTGGGCAGGTAAGGGAAGTTGTTTACATTGTCCAAGACATTGCGGCTTCGATTTATATGGCTGCTGTGTATGGTTCATGTCAAATGAACTAAGTGTAATAGCATTGTTTGCAGGTAATTTCAAGTAAAGGACAGTAAAGTTTATTTATTCATTACAAGTAGCCTTACATTCACACTGCAATGAAGTTACTGTGAAAATCCCCCAGTCGCCACACTCCGGTGCCTGTTCAGGTACACTGAGGGAGAATTTAGCACGGCCAATTCACCCAACTTGGACATCTCTGGACTCACTGGATGTTCATAGAATATCACAGAACCCTACAGTGCAGAGAGTCGGCCCATCGAGTCTGCACCGAACGCAATCCCACCCAGACCCTACCCCCATATCCCTACATATTACACCCACTAATCCCTCTAACCTATGCATCCCTGGACACTAAGGGGCAATTTCTTAGCACAGCCAATCAACCTAACCCGCACATCTTTGGAATGTGGAGGAAACCGGAGCACCGGGAGGAAACCCACGCAGACACAGGGAGAACGTGCTAACTCCACACAGACAGTGACCCGAGCTGGGAATCGAACCCAGGACCCTGGAGCTGTGAAGCAGCCGTGCTAACCACTGTGCTACCATTCGAGCTATGTGATCAGTTTCTGGTTACACAGTTGGTTGGATGACAGAATCTTCCAGAAGCGAGTGGAGCATTGTGGATAGAGAGACACACGAGCCTTTGTTTGGCAGCGGTAACTCAAAGAGACCAAGCACTGCAAGAAGATCTGTGCCCTGAAGGATGCTTCTGAGAAGGAGGAGATAGATTCTGCATTGGGGATACTTCTTGACCAAGGTTTTCCTAAACTTGGTAGTATCTATTTTCCGTGAAATAGTTAAAATTGAGGTTCAGTAAAAATTGAAGTGCAGTTTAAGAGTTAAAAGTTCAGTGGAAAGTTAATGTTCAGTTAGAGTTAAAGTTGAGTCAGGAGTTAATGAGTTGCAACTGTTGATGTTTGAGTTGGGGACTAGGAGTGTTAAATAGAGAAATAATTGAATTATTGTCCTTGTTTGTCTCATTAAACTGGAAGGTATTCAAATTAAAAGCTGTATAATAAAATTGAAACTCCCACTGAGGCCTCCTCCCACCTCAGCCTACCCCAACCCCCCCAAAACCCTACACCCCACTCTCCTCCCAAACCTGAGCCCCGACAGTCAGGAGCAGGAGTTCACTCACCCCTCGGTGGGGGCTGCAGCCTGTGGCTTATTGGTCCACTCGATAAGACGGAAGCTCTCCGGCACCTTCTCAGACGGCTGGCCGGGTCCTCCGCCGTCAGCCAGCAGCAGTCGGCGGGCCTGCGCGCAGACGGGCGATTCGTCGGGCTGGTTCAGGGCCTGCTGCCAGAATAGGACGGGGTCCCGGGACAGGACGGGCGTGTTGGCGAGGACAAAGTCCCGGTAAGGGCTGACCTCCGAGAGGGCGCCCTGACTCTCTGCGTCTGGATAAAGAAAGGGGGAATTATTATTTTTTTTTTTTTACACACACAAATTTGCCGGGTGACTTCTGCACGAACAAAGACGTTAAACTCGATAATATTGGCCAAGAAACTTCAGCCACAATCCCATTGGACACTGGGACACCCAATGAAGCAGCCCACAGAGCGCCACGAGGTGAGGAGTTCCGGGGTATGACTGGGCAGCACTGCCTGGACAATCCCGAGTGCGTCAATTGCTGCACTATCAATTGAAGATAATCAGTTGCACTCAACGTGGCTGCTTTACGCTTGCTACAAATGGCACCCATATTTAGCACTGTTGCCTCCCAGCGCCAGGGACCCAGGTTCGATCCCGACCTATCTGCGTGGAAGTTTCCCGTCTTTGTGGGTTTCCACTTAGAATGGCCAATCCACCTAACCGACACATCTTTTAACTTTTGTAAAAAAAAACTTTCCAGTTCGGGTCACCACACCTTAGCAAGAATGCAAATAGACTTCTCAGAGAGGTTCAAGGGTGAGAAACTTTAGCTACAAGATCACGTTAGAGGAACTGGATTGCTTGCTCTCTTTTGGAGAAGCAAGAAGTCTCACAAAACCAGGTTGAAGTCCAACAGGTGTATTTGGAACCACGAGCTTTTGGAGCACTGCTCCTTCATCCGGTCAGTGGACAACCTGTTGGACTTTAACCTGGTGCTGCAAGACTTCTTGCTGTGCCCACCCCAATCCGACGTCAGAGCAGCAGAAGGAAACCCACGCAGACACGGGGAGAATGCGTAGACTGCATGGTTGGGGGGGGACAGGGACTCACGGTAGAGGTTGAAGGTCGCGCAGAGCTGCGGCAGCATTCCGAGACGCACATGGAGCGATGAGAAGCGGAGGTTGGTGAGGAGGGAACCGAAGCGAGTAATCTCCCCTGACAGGATCTGCAACGGGAGAGGAGAAAATAGTCAAAAATGGAATCCAGACACCCAAACAGCAGAGGCCAAAACCTCACCCACATCTCAACATCTCTCCACACCCCCCACCCATCGCCAACCCTAGTAGAATCCCAGGGGGTGCAGGGGGAGTTGGAAAGAACTTCCAGTCATCCTGGAGCATGCTGGTTCCAACACCTAATCAGCACTAAGGAGGAGGTTCTGAACGGTCAGTGTGAAGATCCAGTCAACAAATTTAAGAGGCAGGGCCACGAGAGGTCCTCATCCCAGGGTTGGTACCCGAGCCACGGGCAAATTGGTTTTGCCAAGATGTCTGCCAATATGGTCCCCCTTAGGTCCAGGTCATCAACAATCCTGGTTCCTCCACGCCAACGCTACAATTAAGAAAGCCCACCAATGCCTCTACTTTCTCCGGAGGCTAAGGAAATTTGGCATGTCCAACCCCAGTTTCTCGTGTACATTCTCCCTATTGTACACCCCCTCAGTATCTCATGTACATTCTCTCTACTGTACACCCTCCAGTATATCATGTACGCTCTGACACACCCCAAGCTTGGACTTAGCGAAGATTCATACCAGGTGGTGCGGGAGGTCGCTGAGTGTCTCGGGGTCACAGGCAGCGAATGTTCCGTTTCCCTCGGGGTCCGTCAGTCTCCAGAGGTGAACTGTTGGCAACGAGGGCAAATTAAAACAATATTTCCACTTCTCGATTTGATCCAACCTGTTCGGCCTTCCCTCAATGGATGGCACGCTGGCACAGTGGTTAAGCACTGCCGCCTCACAGCGCCAGGGACCCGGGTACAATCCCCAGCTTGGGTCACTGTCTGTGTGGAGTTGCACATCCTCCCCGTGTCTGCCTGGGTTTCCTCCGGGTGCTCTGATTTCCTCCCACAGTCCAAAGGTGGGTGGATTAGGTCAATTGGCCATGCTAAATTGTCCCTTAGTGCCCAAAGATGCGCAGGTTAGGTGGATTGGCCATGCTAAATTGACCCTTAGTGCCCAAAGATGCGCAGGTTAGGTGGATTGACCATGCTAAATTGACCCTTAGTGTCCAAAGATGTGTAGGTTAGGTGGATTGGCCATGCTAAATTGTCCCTTAGTGTCCAAAGATGTGCAGGTTAGGTGGATTGGCCATGCTAAATTGTCCCTTAGTGTCCAAAGATGTGCAGGTTAGGTGGATTGGCCATGCTAAATTGTCCCTTAGTGTCCAAAGATGTGCAGGTTAGGTGAATCGGCCATGCTAAATTGCCCCTTAGTGCCCAAAGATGTGCAGGTTAGGTGGATTGGCCATGGTAAACTGACCCTCGTGTCAGGGGGATTAGTAGGGTAAATACGCGGGGTTATGGAGATAGAGCCTGCGTGGGATTGTTGTCAGCACAGACTCAATGGGTTGAGTGGCCTCCTTCTGCACTGTAGGGATTCTATGATTCTAGTAAGACAAACACCCTTCAACCCAGGAATCAGCCCAGTGAACCTTCTCTGCCTCCTTAAGGAGACCAAAACATATATCCAGTATTCCGGATGTGGTCTCACCAAGGTTCCCGTACAGCTGCAGCAAGCAGCATAGAATCCCTACAGTGTGAAGGAGGCCATTCAGGCCATTGAATCTGCACCACCTCTCTGAAAGAGCACCTTACCCCAGGCTCACCTCCTCATAGTTATCCTGATAACTCCATGCGTTCAGCATGCTCAATTCACTTAACCTGCCCATCTTTTAGGAGGCAGAGAGTGGGGGGTCAATGGGTGCTATTCGGATTGGCGGATGGTGACTAGTGGAGTGCCCCAGGGGTCAGTGCTGGGGCCTCAGCTATTTACCATTTATATAGATGATCTGGAGGAGGGAACCGAGTGTAGGGTGTCGAAATTTGCTGATGACACCAAAATTGGTGGAAAGGCAAATTGTGCGGAGGGTGTGGAGAGTCTGCGGAAGGATCTAGATAGGCTGGGCGAATGGGCCAGGAAACGGCAAATGGAATTTAATGTTGGCAAGTGCGAGGTGGTCCACTTTGGTAGGAATAATGGTAGGAAGGATTATTACTTACGTGGAGAAAAACTGCAGCAGGCGACGGTGCAGAGGGACCTCGGGGTCCTTGTGCATGAGTCGCAAAAACCCAGCTTGCAGGTACAGCAGGTGGTCAGGAAGGCGAATGGGATGCTGGCCTTCATAGCGAGGGGGATTGAATATAAAAGTAGGGAGGTCTTGCTGCGGCTGTATAGGGCGTTGGTGAGGCCACAGCTGGAGTACTGTGTGCAGTTTTGGGCGCCGTACTTACGCAAGGATATTTTGGCCTCGGAGGGAGTGCAGAGGAGGTTTACTAGGCTGATACCGGAGTTGAGGGGGTTGAGCTATGAGGAGAGGCTGAATAAATTAGGCTTGTACTCGTTAGAGTTTAGAAGAATAAGGGGAGATCTCATTGAGACGTAGAAGATGATGAATGGGATGGATAGGATAGAGGTGGAGAGACTCTTCCCGCTCAGAAAGGATAGTAGGACTAGGGGGCACAGCCTCAAGATAAAGGGGGGGGCAGTTTAGAACGGAGTTGAGGAGGAACTTCTTTACTCAAAGGGTGGTGAATCTCTGGAATTCTCTGCCCGTTGAAGTGGTGGAGGCTGCCTCGCTAAATATTTTTAAGACACGGGTTGATGGGTTTTTGATAAGAGAGGGGATTAAGGGTTATGGGGAGAGGGCGGGAATGTGGAACTGAGCCACGACAGATCAGCCATGATCTTATTGAATGGCGGGGCAGGCTCGAAGGGCTAGTTGGCCTACTCCTGCTCCTATTTCTTATGTTCTTATGTTATCTTTAGAGACTGAGGGACAATTTACCATGGCCAATCCATCTAATCTACACCTCTTTGGATACTAAGGGACAATTTAGCATGGCCAATCCACCTAACCTGCACATTTTTGTTAATTCTCCTTGCGCTCCAATGACCAACATGTATGTCACTCAATCAACCTTGCTAAAATCAGATTATTGTCACAAAATGGTTGCCCCGTTTCTGGCATCAGGCTTTACTGGCCGCCAAGCACCCTGGGACATCCCAAGGTCCTGAGAGTTCCCAGCATCCCGCTGGACTGGGGCAACGCTGAGAGGCGGCTCTTTGTGGGAGCTTGCTGTGCACAAAATGGCTGCCCTTCTGTTGCCATTACGTTTTAACGGGGTGGGGTGGTGCTGTGGGCCAGCGAGAGTGTTCACTCACCTGCCAGGAGGAGATGGAGCCTCCTCTCCCGCTCACTGTCCCTCAGGTACCTCTGCTGCACAGCATCCCGGAGGAGAGCGGTGGACAGGCGGAGGCGGGAGCTGAGCCGCTCTGCCGGGGCCCAGACCCCCATTACACTGTCAACGGGAAAAGGAGGGAGGGAGGGAAGAGGGAGGGAGGGAGGGAGGGAAGAGGGAAGAGGGGGGAGGGAGGAAAGAGGGAAGAGGGGGGGAGGGAGGAAAGAGGGAAGAGGGGGGGAGGGAGGAAAGAGGGAAGAGGGGGGGAGGAAGGGAAGGAGGGAGGGAGGGAAGGAAGGAGGGAGGGAGGGAAGGAGGGAGGGAGGGAAGGAGGGAGGGAGGGAAGGAGGGAGGGAGGGAAGGAAGGAGGGAGGGAAGGAAGGAGGGAGGGAAGGAAGGAGGGAGGGAAGGAAGGAGGGAGGGAAGGAAGGAGGGAAGGGGGAGGGAGGGAGGGAGGAAGGGAAGAGGGAGGGAAGGAGAAAGGAGGGGAAGGGGGAGGGAGGGAGGAAGGAAGGGAAGGGGGAGGGAGGAGGGAGGGAGGGAAGGAGGAGGGAGGGAAGGGGGAGGGAGGGAAGGGGGAGGGAGGGAAGGGAAGGGGAGGAAGGGAAGGGGGAGGAAGGGAAGGAGGGAGGGGGGAGGAATGGAAGGGGGAGGAAGGGAAGGGGAGGAAGGGAAGGAGGGAGGAAGGGAAGGAGGGAGGAAGGGAAGGAGGGAGGGAGGGAAGGAGGGAGGGAGGGAAGGAGGGAGGGAGGGAAGGAGGGAAGGAGGGAAGGAGGGAAGGAGGGAGGGAGGGAGGGAGGGAGGGAGGGAGGGAGGGAAGAGGGAGGGAAGGAGGAAAGGGAGGAAGGGAAGAGGGAGAAAGGAAGGGAAGGGGGAGGGAGGAAAGGAAGGGAAGGGGGAGGGAGGGAGGGAGGGAAGGGGGAGGGAGGGAGGGAAGAGGGAGGAAGGAAGGGAAGGGGAAGGGGGAGGGAGGAGGGAGGGAGGGAGGAGGGAGGGAGGGAGGGAAGGGGGGAGGGAGGGGGGGGGGGAGGGAGGGAGGGAGGGAAGGAGGGGCGGAAGGGGGAGGGAGGAAGGGGAGGTGGAGGGGTGTTTGGGGGGAGGGTGTTGGTGGGGAGGTGGGTAGGAGAAGAAAAGGGAGGGAGGAGAGACAGAAGCAGAAATTCAGTGAGCCGCTCTGGCCAATAACAGATTCATTCCGGAAACTTCCTCGGCACTTTGACCCTTCGCTGCAGGGTACTGTCCCACGCCCTCTCTCTCCCCTGACCGAGTCTCCTCCAACTCCCGTTCGCCACCCCACCCACATATCGACTCGCTCTACGATTCATGTACACGGACGTCCAGATCCCTCTGTAACTTTCCACAATCGCTCTCCATTTAAATCATTTCCTGCTCGTCTCGCCTTCCTGCCAACACGGTCAAACTCTCAGCTTCCCACAATATGCCCCATCTGCCAGTTTATTGCCCACTCACTCACTATCCCTTAACATACTCTCTGTGTCCTCCCCACAACTTACCCTCCTACCCACACGGCACCACCAGCAACAATGTCAGCGACCGAGGGGGCGGTGGCGAGCGAGGGCCGGCCACTGAGGGGGGAGGGGAGCGAGGGCCGGCCACTGAGGGGGGGAGGGGAGCGAGGGCCAATGACTGAGGGGGGAAAGGGGAGTGAGGGCCAATGACTGAGGGGGGAGGGGAGTGAGGGCCAATGACTGAGGGGGGAAAGGGGAGTGAGGGCCAATGACTGAGGGGGGAAAGGGGAGTGAGGGCCAGCCACTGAGGGGGGGAGGGGAGCGAGGGCCAGCCACTGAGGGGGGGAGGGGAGCGAGGGCCGGCCACTGAGGGGGGGAGGGGAGTGAGGGCCAATGACTGAGGGGGGAGGGGAGTGAGGGCCAATGACTGAGGGGGGAAAGGGGAGTGAGGGCCAATGACTGAGGGGGAGGGGAGCGAGGGCCAATGACTGAGGGGGGAAAGGGGAGTGAGGGCCAATGACTGAGGGGGGAAAGGGGAGTGAGGGCCAATGACTGAGGGGGGAAAGGGGAGTGAGGGCCAATGACTGAGGGGGGAAAGGGGAGTGAGGGCCAATGACTGAGGGGGGAAAGGGGAGTGAGGGCCGGCGACTGAAGGCGAGGCAAGTGTGGGTCAGCGACTGAGGGGCAGCAATTCAGGGGGAGGGTAGTTTAGAAGAGTGAGAGGGGATCTCATAGAAATGTATAAAATTCTAACGGGGTTAGTAGACAGGGTAAATTCAGAAAGAATGGTCCCAATTGGGGGTGGGGGGGGGGTGTGCGATCCCAGAACTACAGGGTCATAGTCCAAGGATTAGGGGTAAACCTTTCAGGATTTTTGATTTGATTTATTATTGTCACGTGTATGAAGATACAGTGAAAAGTATTGTTTCTTGCACACTACACAGGCAAAGCATACCATTCATAGAGAAGGAAAGGAGAGGGTGCAGAATGTAGTGGTACAGTCATAGCTAGGGGTGCAGAGAAAGATCAGCTTGATGCGAGGTGGGTCCATTCAAAAGTCTGACGGCAGCGGGGAAGAAGCTGTTCTCGAGTCGGTTGTTGAGTGTTGTCAAACGTTTGCATCTTTTCCCCAACGGAAGAAGGTGGAAGAAAGAATATCCAGGACGCGCGAGGTGCTCGGTTATGCTGGCTGCTTTTCCAAGGCAGCGGGAAGTGTAGACAGAGTCAGTGGATGGGAGGACTGAGGTGAGGAGAAATATCTTCACCTCGAGGGTGGTGAATGTGTGGAATTCACTACCACAGAAAGTAGTTGAGGCCAAAACATTGTGTGATTTCAAGAAGAAATTAGATCAAAAAGACCACCGTTTATTTATTAATCACAAGTAGGCTTACATTAACGCCGCAACGAAGTTACTGTGAAAACGCCCCAGTCGCCATACTCCGGCACCCATTCAGGTACACGGAGGGAGAAATTAGCACGGCCTAATGCCCCTAACCAGCACATCTTTCAGATGTGGTTCACACTGCTGCCTCACAGCGCCAGGGACCCAGGTTCGATTCCCAGCTTGAGTCACTGTCTACACGGGTTTCCTCCCGGTGCTCCGGTTTCATAGAGACATAGAACATTACAGCACAGTACAGGTGCTTCAGCCCTCAATGTTGTGCTGATCTATGTCCAATCCCAAGATCAAGCTATCCCACTCCCTATCATTCTGGAGTGCTCCATGTGCCCATCCAACAACCACTTGAAAGTTCCTAAAGTGTCCGACTCCACTATCACAGCAGGCAGTACATTCCACACCCCAACCACTCTCTGAGTGAAGAACCTACCTCAGACATCCCTCCTATATCTCCCACCTTATAGTTATGCCCCCTAGTAACAGCTATATCCACCCCAGGAAATAGTCTCTGCACGCCCACTCTACCAATCCCTCTTCATCTTATAAACCTCTATTAAGTCGCCTCTCATCCTCCTCCACTCCAAAGAGAAAAGCCCCAGCTCCCTCAACCTTTCCTCATAAGACCCACCCTCCAAACCAGGCAGCATCCTGGTAAATCTCCTCTGCACTCTCTCCGATGCTTCCACATCCTTCTTATAGTGAGGTGACCAGAACTGAACACAATATTCCAAATGTGGTCTTACCAACATCCGGTATAGTTGCAGCATAACCCCACGGCTCTTAAACTCAAACCCCCAGTTAATAAACGCTAACACACTATAAGCCTTCTTCACGGCTCTATCCACTTGAGTGGCAACCTTCAGAGATCTGTGGATTTGAACCCCAAGATTTCTCTGTTCCTCCCCATTCCTCAGAACCCTGCCGTTGACCCTGTAATCTGCATTCAAGTTTGTCCTACCAAAATGGATCACCTCACACGTATTAGGGTTAAAATCCATCTGCCACTTTTCAGCCCAGCTCTGCATCTTATCAATGTCTCTTTGCAGCCTGCAAAAGCCCTTCACCTCATCCACTACTCCACCAATCTTGGTTGTCATCAACAAATTTACTGACCCACCCTTCAGCCCCTTCTTCCAAGTCATTGATAAAAATCACAAAAAGCAGAGGACCCAGCACTGACCCCTGCGGTACACTGCTGGTGACTGGCCTCCAGTCTGAAAATTTTCCCTCCACCATCACCCTCGGTCTTGATTAGCAGAGTAGCTTGGAAGCAAGCTGGAATTACAGCTCCGAGTTCTACTCTCCCTCATGCCTGGTATGGAGGGGAGATCCTATGAGGAGAGGCTGAGGGATTTGGGGTTGTTTTCGCTGGAAAGAAGGCGGCTAAGAGGGGATCTTATTGAAACATATAAGATGATTAGAGGTTTAGATAGGGTGGATAGTGATAGCCTTTTTCCTCTGATGGAAAAATCTAGCACGAGGGGGCATGGCTTTAAACTAAGGGGGGGTAGTTATAGGACAGATGTCAGGGGTAGGTTCTTTACCCAGAGGGTGGTGAGGGATTGGAATGCCCTGCCTGCTGCAGTTGTAAATGCGCCTAGTTTGGGGGCGTTTAAGAGATTGGTGGATAGGTTTATGGACGAAAAGGGATTGGTTTAGGTTAGTGGGTCATTGTTGTTTTTTTTTAACTGGTCGGCGCAACATCGTGGGCCGAAGGGCCTGTTCTGCGCTGTAATGTTCTATGTTCTATGTTCATGCATGTTGAATAAAGCTGTTTTTGTTGAAGTTCTACATGGTCAAGGAAGACTCAGTTTATTCATTCCCACCAACAATTGGCACGGTGAGCAGGGTACCAACACCGGACGACCAGGGACCATGTGGCTCCAATTCGGGTGAGCACATTTAATTTACCACCTACAGTTAGGGGAGAGATCCCACATTAGCCGTAGGTAGGCTTTAAGTTGCGCTACCAAGGAACCGTAGGAAGGAAGAGTCTGACCATGTGGGTTTGAATAAAAACACACAGAGGAATACTGCATGCCCCGGGCATAGAGTTGTGTGAGAAATCTGGGAGACCAGGTGTAGAGCTATGACAGAGAATACAGCACATCTGGGGCTGCGTAGGGGAATTAAGAACATAAGAAATAGGAGCAGGAGTAGGCCATCTAGCCCTTCGAGCCTGCCCCGCCATTCAATAAGATCATGGCTGATCTGTTGTGGCTCAGTTCCACATTCCCGCCCTCTCCCCATAACCCTTAATCCCCTCTCTTATCAAGAACCCATCAACCCGCTTCTTAAAAATATTTAGCGAGGCAGCCTCCACCACTTCAACGGGCAGAGAATTCCAGAGATTCACCACCCTTTGAGTGAAGAAGTTCCTCCTCAACTCCGTTCTAAACCGCCTCCCCCCTTTATCTTGAGGCTGTGCCCCCTAGTCCTACTGTCTTTTTTGAGCGGGAAGAGTCTCTCCACCTCTATCCTATCCATCCCATTCATCATCTTATACGTCTCAATGAGATCTCCCCTCATTCTTCTAAACTCTAACGAGTACAAGCCTAGTTTATTCAGCCTCTCCTCATAGCTCAATCCCCTCAACTCCGGTATCAGCCTAGTAAACCTCCTCTGCACTCCCTCGGTCTGGACATAAAATTGCAAAGGAGAATTCCACGGGTAGGAAGGATTAAAAGGTCTCACTCAATGGGTGGAGGAGTATCTGCGAAGGAGAATTCCACGAGAGTAGAGGGTGTAAAGCTAGGCAGAAGTGATAAGACAAGTGCCAGTATAGGGGATCTACAATGGGGCCCTGAGGGAACTTTCATACAGATGATAGTGAATCACGATATAAAATAATTAAGAAGACGAGGGAGAAGAGATACAATTTGGATGCATCCGCAGATGAGCAAACGGCCTGGTGAATGAGTCAAACTAAAAACAAGTATGAGAAAGGGGGAGAAAGTCGCAATAGCAATATTAAAAATATCAAGGAGCGAAAATACAACATGAACAAAATACAACAAGGAACAAAAATACAACAGGGGCGGCACGATAGCACAGTGGGGTTAGCACTGCTGCTTCACAGCTCCAGGGACCTGGGTTCGATTCCCACCTCGGGTCACCGTCTGTGTGGAGTTTGCACATTCTCCCCGTGTCTGCGTGGGTTTCCTCCGGGTGCTCCGGTTTCCTCCCACAGTCCAAAGACATGCGGGTTAGGTGGATTGGCTGTGCTAAAATTGCCCCTTAGTGTCCTGAGATGTGTAGGTCAGAGGGATCAGCGGGTAAAATATGTAGGGACCTCCCACAGTCCAAAGATGCAGTGGATTGGCCGTGCTGAATTGCCCCTCAGTGTCAGGGTAAATACGTAAATATGGGGGTAGGGCCTGGGTGGGATTGTGGGGTCGGTGCAGACTCGATGGGCCGAATGGCCTCCTCCCGCACTGCGGGGACGCTACGAAACCGGAGCACCCGGAGGAATCCCGCTCAGACACGGCGGGAGGACCAGGAGTGACTATCCGATCAGAACTCTTTGTGATAGGGAGTGGGATAGCTTGATCTCGGGTTCGGACATAGCTCGGCACAACATCGAAGGGCCGAAGAGCCTGTGCTGTTCTATGTCCTCGAACGTGCAAACTCTGCAGAGTGACTCAAGCCGGGAATCGAATCCTGGTCCCGGGTGCCGTGAGGCAGTAGTGCCAACCACTGTGCCGCCCACGCTCTTGGGGCTAAAGGGTGTGAGGGGATATGGGCAGAAGTGAGGGGAGGAGGGGGGGGGGGCGCGAGGGGAGGAGTGGGGGGGGGGGGGGTGGCGAGGGGAGGAGGGGAATGATGAGCCATGATCATAATGCTTACAAAGGATAGCAGGACTAGGGGGCACAGCCTCAAGATAAAGGGGGGAGCAGTTTAGAACGGAGTTGAGGAGGAACTTCTTCACTCAAAGGGTGGTGAATCTCTGGAATTCTCTGCCCGTTGAAGTGGTGGAGGCTGCCTCGCTAAATATATTTAAGTCACGGGTAGATAGGTTTTTGATAGACAGGGGAATTAAGGGTTATGGGGAGAAAGCGGGAAAGTGGAACTGATCCACTTCAGATCAGCCGTGATCTTATTGAACAAAGAACAACACCGCATGGGAAACAGGCCCTTTGGCCCAACGAGCCCGTGCCGCCATTTCAACATTGAGAGTTCCCACTCCACCCCTGACCCTTGTCTAGGCTTACGGCACTCCACATTGGAAACCAGGCTGAGGGGGGACTAATTTAGGGACAATATGTTAACACCAATCAGCCTAAGTGAATGGCGGGGCAGGCTCGAAGGGCTAGATGGTCTACTCCTGCTCCCATTTCTTATGACCTTAGAACATAGAACATTACAGCGCAGAACAGGCCCTTCGGCCCACGATGTTGCGCCGACCAATTAAAAAAGCAATGACCCTCTAACCTAAACCAAACCCTTTCCATCCATAAACCTATCCACAGATCTCTTAAACGCCCCCAAACTAGGCGCATTTACAACTGCAGCAGGCAGGGCATTCCAATCCCTCACCACCCTCTGGGTAAAGAACCTACCCCTGACATCTGTCCTATAACTACCACCCCTTAATTTAAAGCTATGCCCCCTCGTGCTAGCTTTCTCCATCCGAGGAAAAAGGCTATCACTGTCCACCCTATCTAAACCTCTAATCATCTTATGTGTTTCAATAAGGTCCCCTCTTAGCCGCCTTCTTTCTAGCGAAAACAACCTCAAATCCCTCAGTTTTATTGTATTTTTATCATCTTATTGATGGATCATGGAAGGGGCTCAAACGGCTGAATAGCCTCCTCCTGCAGGTTTCTACGTCACTGAACCTCTCGCTCGCTGACCGAGGGATTGTGTGTCCTTACCATCGGAGACTTCGCATCAAGCGGACAAAGGTCGCCATGGGGACAGGCCTACTAGGCTTCTGGGCCTCTTCCATCACCTCCTCCCACCTGAGCGGGGGCTCTCCAGCTCTCAACCCCCTGTTAGTGCACAGGATTGAGTAGAGATCTCTCTCCCGCAGGCCTGTGAGAGAGAGAGAGAGAGAGAGAGAGAAAGTCAAACAAAACTTATAATCAGTGCTCCTCATATCGAACCCCGTACCTGTCCTGGGAGTGTTTGATGGGAGGGACAGTGTAGAGGGAGCTTTACTCTGTATCTAACCCCGTGCTGTACTTGTCCCTGGGAGTGTTTGATAGGGGGACAGTGTAGAGGGAGCTTTACTCTGTATCTAACCCCGTGCTGTACCTGTCCTGGGAGTGTTTGATGGGGGACAGTGTAGAGGGAGCTTTACTCTGTATCTAACCCCGTGCTGTACCTGTCCTGGGAGTGTTTGATGGGGGACAGTGTAGAGGGAGCTTTACTCTGTATCTAACCCCGTGCTGTACCTGTCCTGGGAGTGTTTGATGGGAGGGACAGTGTAGAGGGAGCTTTACTCTGTATCTAACCCCGTGCTGTACCTGTCCTGGGAGTGTTTGATGGGGGGGACAGTGTAGAGGGAGCTTTACTCTGTATCTAACCCCGTGCTGTACCTGTCCTGGGAGTGTTTGATGGGGGGACAGTGTAGAGGGAGCTTTACTCCGTATCTAACCCCGTGCTGTACCTGTCCTGGGAGTGTTTGACGGGAGGGACAGTGCAGAGGGAGCTTTACTCTGTATCTAACCCCGTGCTGTACCTGTCCTGGGAGTGTTTGATGGGGGGGACAGTGTAGAGGGAGCTTTACTCTGTATCTAACCCCGTGCTGTACCTGTCCTGGGAGTGTTTGATGGGGGGGACAGTGTAGAGGGAGCTTTACTCTGTATCTAACCCCATGCTGTACCTGTCCTGGGAGTGTTTGACGGGAGGGACAGTGTAGAGGGAGCTTTACTCTGTATCTAACCCCGTGCTGTACCTGTCCTGGGAGTGTTTGATGGGGGGGACAGTGTAGAGGGAGCTTTACTCTGTATCCAACCCCGTGCTGTACCTGTCCTGGGAGTGTTTGTAGGGGACAGTGTAGAGGGAGCTTTACTCTGTATCCAACCCCGTGCTGTACCTGTCCTGGGAGTGTTTGATGGGGGGACAGTGTAGAGGGAGCTTTACTCTGTATCTAACCCCGTGCCGTACCTGTCCTGGGAGTGTTTGATGGGGGGACAGTGTAGAGGGAGCTTTACTCTGTATCTAACCCTGCGCCGTACCTGTCTGACCCTTACCTTTCCCGCTGGTGCTCAGTGCACTGAGGGCGAGGGTTACCATTTCTACTCCATGTCCCTCCTCCAGGCACCCAAGGGCATGCTGGATCAACAAGCGCAGGGTGGCTGGGAGAGCGCGGATCTGATCCGAGACCTGGGGAGGAAAACAGAACAAGGGACGATGAATGGGTGAGACACGGGGAGGAGGACTGAGCAGGAACATAGCACGTAACAGGACCTCACAAAGATCAGAATCATTATAGAATCATAGAATCCCTACAGTGCAGGAGGCGGCCATTTGGCCCATCAAGTCTGTACCAACCACAATCCCATCCAGGCCCTATCCCCGTAACCATCCCCCCCACCCATATTTACCCTGCTAGTCCCCATAACACAATTTAGCACAGCTAGCTCATAAGATTATAAGATATAGGAGTAGAATTAGGCCACTTGGCCCTTGGGTCCGCTCCACCGCTCGATCAAGGCCGATTTGATTCTCAACCCCATCCTCCTGCCTTCTCCCCGTAACCCTTGGGTCCCCTTGTTGATCAAGAACCTCGGGGGGGCGACACGGTGGCACAGTGGTCAGCACTGCTGCCTCACACCACCAGAGACCCGGGTTCGATTCCCTGGCTTGGGTCAGTGTCTGTGCAGGAGCCCGCACGTTCTCCCCGTGTCTGCGTGGGTTTCCTCCGGGTGCTCCGGTTTCCTCCCACACTCCGAAAAGACGTGCTGGTTCGGGTGCATTGGCCGTGTTAAATTCTCCCCCGGTGTAACCGAACAGGCACCGGAGTGTGGAGACTGGGGGATTTTCACAGTAACTTCATTGCAGTGTTAATGTAAGCCTACTTGTGACTAATAAATAAACTTTGAACCTATGTCTTAAAGACACTCAATGACCTGACCTCCACAGCGCTGATTCACCACCCTGTGGCTGAAGAAATTCTCATCTTAGTTTTAAAGGTGCGTCCCTTCACTCTGAGGTTGTGCCCTCTGGTTCTGGACTCTCCCACTAATGGGAACATCCTCTCCACATCCACTCTATCCAGGCCTCGCAGTATTCTCGAAATTTTGATTAGATTACCCCCCCCACCACCCCACCATCCTTCTCAACTCTAACAAGTACAGACCCAGAGTCCTCAACCACTCCTCACAAGACAACCTCTTCATTCCAGCGATCATTCTTGTGAACCTCCTCTGGACCCCCTCCAAGGTGTGGAGGTGCCGGCGTTGGACTGGGGTTAAAAAGAACAGAAAGAACATAGAACACTACAGCACAAACAGGCCCTTCGGCCCACGAGTTGCGCCGATCACATCAACACCTATCTATAACCCCCAATCCCATAAAACCCCATATACTCATCCAGAAGTCTTTTAAAAGACCCCAGCGAGTTCGCCTCCACCACCACCGACGGCAGCCGATTCCACTCACTCACCACCCTCTGAGTGAAAGACTTACCCCTGACATCACTTCTGTACTTTCCTCCCCAGCACCTTAAACCTGTGTCCTCTCGTAGCGACCATTTCAGCCCTGGGAAATAGCCTCTGAGAATCCACCCTATCTATACCTCTCAACATTTTATAAACTTCTATCAGGTCCCCTCTCGTCCTTCGTCTCTCCAGGGAGCAGAGACCCAGCTCCCTCAACCTAACCTGTGAAGTCTCACAACACCAGCTTGAAGTCCAACAGGTTCATTTGTAGTAAACGCCACAAGCTTTCAGAACAGCCCGTTCCTGACGAAGGTTGTGGTGTTTGTTACAAATAAACCTGCTGGGCTTTAAGCTGGTGTTGAGAGACACCCTCCAAGGGCCAGCACATCCCTCCTTAGATAAGGGGCGCAAAACTGCTCACCGTATTCCAAATGGGGTCTGACCAAGTGTGAGGTTATCCACTTTGGCAGAAATAATAGTAGGAGGGATTACTATTTAAAGGGCGAAAAGCTGCAGCGTGCTACGGTGCAGAGGGGCCTGGGGGTCCTGGTGCATGAGTTGCAAATACCCAGTCTGCAGGTGCAGCAGGTGGTCAGGAAGGCGAATGGGATGCTGGCCTTCATAGCGAGGGGGATTGAATATAAAAAGCAGGGAGGTCTTGCTGCGGCTGTATAGGGCACTGGTGAGGCCGCAGCTGGAGTACCGTGTGCAGTTTTGGTCACCGTACTTGTGCAAGGCTATTTTGGCCTTGGAGGGAGTGCAGAGGAGGTTCACTAGGCTGATACCGGAGATGAGGGGGTTGGACTATGAAGAGAGACTAAATAGACTGGGTCTTCACTCAGAGTTTGGAAGGATGAGGGGGGGGGATCTTATAGAGATGTATAAGATAACGAAAGGGACGGATAGGGTAGAGGTAGAGAGATTCTTCCTGCTTAGAAAGGATAGCAGGATTCGAGGGCGCAGCCTCAAGATAAGGGGGGGGTGCAGTTTAGAACAGAGTTGAGGAGGAACTTCTTCACTCAAAGGGTGAGAGTCTCTGGAATTCTCTGCCCGTTGAAGTGGTGGAGGCTGCCTCGCTAAATATATTTAAGTCACGGGTAGATAGGTTTTTGACAGACAGGGGAATTAAGGGTTATGGGGAGAAAGCGGGAAAGTGGAACTGATCCACTTCAGGTCAGCCATGATCTTATTGAATGGCGGGGCAGGCTCGAAGGGCTAGATGGCCTACTCCTGCTCCTATTTCTTATGTTCTTATGACCAGAGCATTATACAATTTGCTGACGACACTGCCATAGTGGGTCGGATCTCAAACAACGACGAGACAGAGTACAGGAATCATAGAACCCTACAGTGCAGAAAGAGTCCCTTCGGCCCATCGAGTCTGCACCGAACACAATCCCACCCAGGCCCCACCCCCATATCCCTACATATTATACCCACTAATCCCTGTAACCTACACATCCCTGGACACTAAGGGGCAATTTCTTAGCACGGCCAATCGACCTAACCCACACATCTTTGGACTGTGGGAGGAAACTGGAGCACCCGGAGGAAACCCACGCAGACACGGGGAGAATGTGCAAACGCCACACAGACAGTGACCCGAGCTGGGAATGAGATAGAGAATCTGGTGAACCTGTGCAGCAACAGTAATCTCTCCCTCGATGTCAACAAAACGAAGGAGATTGTCATCGATTTCAGGAAGCTTAGTGGGGGGGGGCATGCCCGTCTACGTTGACTGGGGTGAAGTAGAAATGGTTGGGAGCTTCAGATGCCCAGATCACTGGCAACCTCGAAGAGTCAGCCACATTGCTGTAGATCCAGAATCACATGTAGGCCAGGCCAGGTAAAGGTGGCAGATTTCCTTCTCTAAGGAGGGTGGGGGGGGGGGGGGGGGGGGGGGAGCGGGTGTGACCTTCCGACTATTGGAGGTGAAAGTTCACGCAGACCCACCTGGTGCCAGAGGTGGCACACAAGCCCACGAGGGAAATCGGAAAAGCTCCCACAGACCGGCCCAAGGGCAGAGGCCAAAGTTTACACGGGACCACCCAAGCACAAGAGACGAAAGGTCCCTCTGAGCCACCTGGAATGAGATGAGAGCTCACACTGACGCACCTCAGGGTTATAGCTGAAAGGTCACGCAGAACTCCCTTCCCCACCCCCTCCCTTTCTTCGGCAGGGGATCAGAGGTGAAAGGTCACTCAGTCCAACCCGAGTTGGGAGTTGGGGAGGGTTGAATGTGAGGCAACATGGATTCGGAGGAGGGGGGGGACCAGAGGTGAAAGTTCACACAGACCATCGACACTCACCTTCTCAAAGACCCCAAACTCTCTCAGCTCCTCGCTCGCCAGCTTCAGGAAGAGAGGATTGTGGGATTCCTTCTTCGTGACCAGTTGCCTCATCTAGAGAAGGAGAACAACAAACATTTAGAATCGAACCTTTCCCCAACCCCGGATGTCCCTAAAGTGCTCCCACTTCATTGAAAACAAAAAGTGCTTTCATTATGTGGGGCGCTCCTGAACTCCAGGAATCACAATAGCCTATATTTTACACAGAAAGATCCCACAGACCTATCCTGGTCCCCAATGCCAACACTCCAGTTAAGAAAGCCCACCAACTCTCCTACTTTCTCAGAAGACTAAGGAAATTTGACATGTCAGCTACGACTCTCACCAATCTTTACAGATGCACCATAGGAAGCATTCTTTCTGGTTGTATCACAGCTTGGTATAGGCTCCTGCTCTGCCCAAGACAGCAAGGAACTACAAAGAATCAGGAATGAAGTCCAGTCCATCGCACAAACCAGCCTCCCATCTACACTTCCCGCACCCTGAGAAAAGCAGCCAGCATAATTAAGGACTCCACGCACCCCGGACATTCTCTCTTCCACCTTCTTTCATGGGGAAAGAGATATAAAAGTCTGAGGTCACGTCTCAACTGACTAAAAAGCAGCTTCTTCCCTGTTGCCAAAGAGACATTTGAATGGACCTACCTCGCATTAAGTTGATCTTTCTCTACACCCTAGGTATGACTGTAACACTACATTCTGTACGCTCTCCTTGCAGTTGATGTTGTCTACATGGACTTTACCCAGGTGTTGGACAAGGTACCACATGGTACGTTGTTGCACAAGGTTAAATCTCTCAGGATCCAGGGTGAGGTAGCCAAATAGCTACAAAATTGGCTTCTTGACAGAAGTCACAGGGTGGTTACAGGGGGGTGTTTTTCCAAACTGGAAGCCTGTGACCAGCGATGTGCCTCAGGGATTGGCGCAGGGTCCATTGTTATTTGTCATTCATATTAATGATTTGGATGAGAATATAGGAGGCATTGTTAGTAAGTTTGCAGATGGCACCAAGATTGGTGGCATAGTAGACAGTGAAGGAAGTTATCTCCGATTGCAACAGGATCTTGATCAATTGGGCCAGTGGGCTGACGAATGGTAGATGGAGTTTAGTTTAGATAACTGTGAAGTGATGCATTTTGGTAGATTGAACCAGGGCAGGACTTATTCGGTTAATGGTAGGGCGTTGGGGAGAGTTATAGAACAAAGATCTAGGGGTACAGGTTCATAGCTCCTTGAAAGCGGAGTCACAAGTGGACAGAGTGATGAAGAAGGTATTCGGCATGCTTGGTTTCATTGGTCAAAACATTGAATACAGGAGTTGGGACGTCTTGTTGAAGTTGTACAAGACATTGGTAAGGGCCACACTTGGAATACTGTGTACAGTTCTGTTCACCCTATTATAGAAAGGATATTATTAAACTAGAAAGAGTGCAGAAAAGATTTACTAAGTCGCTGCCGGGACTTGATGGATTGAGTTATAAAAAGAGGCTCACATCCGAGTGTCACAGTCACCCTGTTTCTCTCTCTCTCTCTCATACCCGGGTGTCACAGTCACCTTGTTCTTCTCTCCCTCTCTGCCCCTCGTCCTCTCACACCCGGGTGTCACAGTCACTCTGTTTCCATCTCTTGTCCTTGTGGGAGAGAAGAACTGAGTTCAATAAGGAGACCACCGGGGGAGGGGAGGGGAGGGTGGGCGGGGGACAGGAAAATTAGCTCATTATCAACACCACCCTCCTTGTGGACTGGCTGTCCCTGCACATGCATGAAATAGACAGCGCAGACAAAAGGTGGACGTTTCACTATAATCGATCAACAGAACACAACTGAACGTCCTTGCTAAAAGCACTGAAACTGTAACAATGACATGATTAAGTGACCATCGTCTGAACAGATATTCGTTCCATCTTCATTGAAGTGACATCTTTAATGTCACTAAAGATTATGACATTACCGATGAGATGTCATTAAACAGCTATCGTCTCGGGCTATCTCTTTGTATCCTATGTAAATAACTTACTGGTTTGCGTGACTAGAAGCACCTTTACTAGAAGTTGGAAGGGTGCTCTACAGAAAAGCTGGCTGTACACAACTGAGCAGAACAGACTGAAGAAGCCTTACAAATATTTCAGTTCCCTTCTCGTTATCAATAAGGAGAAGTAAAGGGTCCATCAGTTGCGAATGCTGCATCTGAATATCTTTTTAGCTCTGACACTATCTCACACCTGGGTGCCACAGTCACCCGGTTTCTCTCTCTCCTTCTCACACAGGGTGGTCGCAGTCCCCCTGTTCTGTCCCTCTCTCTGCCCCGCACCCTTTCACACCTGGGTGTCACAGTCACACTGTTTTTCTCTCTCTCTCTCTCTCTCCCTTGCTCTTTCACACCCGGGTGTCACAGCCAACCTGTTTCTCTCCCCCTCGCCCTCTCACACCCAGGTGTCGCAGTCACCCTGTTTATGTCTCTCTCTCTCTCTCTCCCCCCGTGCCCTCGCACACCCTTGTGTCACAGTCGCTCTGTTTCTATCTCTCACCTCTGTTGCATGGAATAGAATAGAATCTCTACAGTGTAGAAGGACGCCATTCTGCCTATCGAGTCTGCCTATTAGCCCATTATCAACACCACCCTCTTTGTTGACTGGCTGTCCCTGCACATGCATGAAATAGACAGCGCAGACAAAAGGTGGATGTTTCACCATAATCACAATCCCATCCAACCCTATTCCCCTATGTGGGAGAGGAGAACTGAGCTCAACAAGGGTCTGCCGGGATAAGGAAAATTTGCTCATCAGCAGCAGCACCCTCTTTGTGAGCTGCACATGCATGAAATAGACAGCACAGATAAAAAGATGTATGTTTGATAATAATCAATCAACAGAACACAGCTGAATATCCTTGCTAACAGCACCGAAACTGTAATAATGACATGATTAAGTGACCATCGTCTGAACCATCCGCCCACCACACTCACCTGGTTGTTGAAGGCCGACTCCTCCAGCTTCTTCCCGTACAGGGCCAGCCTCCTCCGCACGATCTCTGACCGGTCGAGTGGCTCCAACGCGCCCAGGTGGATGCTGACGGACTCCCGGCGCCGGGACAGGGCCCGGTGTAGCGGCGAATCCTCCGTCACGCTCAGCACCAGCGTGACTCGCTGAGAAAGGAATGAAACACGGCAGCTCAGATGGCCGGCTTGACGAGACTCCCAGACACAACGAGGGTGGGGGGGGGGGGGGAGGAGGTGTTCACACAAAGGGAATGAGGGCAGAGCACGCATGAAAGGGGGCAGCGGGCACCCATGAGAGATGGGTCTTGGGAGGAGGAAGCGCCTGAGACAAACCAAGAGCGCAAGTGCAGGGCGGGGGAGGGGCCCAGGTGGAAAGAGAGTTAAGTTAAAAAGTGTATTCATTTGTGTCACAAGTAGGCTTACATTAACACCGCAATGAAGTTGCTGTGAAAATCCTCTTGTCGCCACATTCTGGCATATGTTCGGGTACATGGAGGGAGAATTTAGCATGGCCAATGCACCTAAACAGCACATCTTTCAGACTGTGGGAGAAACTGGAGCACCCAGAGGAAACCCATGCAGACACGGGGAGAATGTACAAAATCCACTCAGACAGTGACCCAAGGTGGGAATCGAGCCCAGGTCTCTGGCATGGTGAGGCAGCAGTGCTGACCCCCCTGAGCCATCATGCCACCCCCAGAGAGCGCGATGCAGAGAGAGAGAGAGAGAGCACACGAAGATACTCACTCGAGGCAGACGTTCCGGTATCCAGTCGGACGTGCGTTGCTCATTCCCGGTTTGGACACAGTCGGCGCCGTCAATAATCAGCACCAAGTGCCTACGTGGCTGGGAATGTGCAAATTGGTCCAAGAGGGAATGAAACACCAAGACCAGACCTCTGTAAAAGAAATTCAGAGTTTTTAATCTCAGCCAGCTCAACAGTGACTCCGTACCGACACTGAGAAATCCTTACTCTCCTGAATAAAGAGTGACTGATGCCCTACAGAAAGCATCCTTTCCAGATGTATCACAGCTTGGTATGTCTCCTGCTCTGCCTAAGACCGCAAGAAACTACAAAGGGTCATGAATGTAGCCCAATCCATCACTCAAACCAGCCTCCCACCCATTGACTCTGTCTACACTTCCCGCTGCCTCGTAAAAGCAGCCAGCATAATTAAGGTCCTCACGCACCCTGGACGTTCTCTCTTCCACCTTCGTCCGTCGGGAAAAAGATGCAAAGGTCGTAGGTCAACCAACTCAAGAACAGCTTCTTCCCTGCTGCTGTCAGACTTTTGAATGGACCTACCTCGCATTAAGTTGACCTTTCTCTACACCCTCGCTATGACTGTAACACTACATTCTGCACCCACTCCTTTCCTCCTCGGTCTACGGTATGCTTTGTCTGTGTAGCGCGCAAGAAACAATACTTTTCACTGTATCCCAGTACTTGCTACAGAGAGAGTACAGCAAAAGGTTTACCAGGCTGATTCCTGGGAAGGCAGGTCTGTCATACGAGGAGAGACTAAGTTGGTTAGGATTGTATTCACCGGAGTTTAGAAGAGTGAGAGGGGATCTGACAGGAACTTATAAAACTCTAACAGGGTTAGATTCAGAAAGAATGTTCCCCATGGTGGGGGGAGTCCAGGACGAGGAGGGTCATAGATTGCAGAGAAGAACATAAGAAATAGGAGCAGGAGTAGGCCAACTAGCCCCTCGAGCCTGCCCCGCCATTCAATAAGATCATGGCTGATCTGTCGTGGCTCAGTTCCACATTCCCGCCCTCTCCCCATAACCCTTAATCCCCTCTCTTATCAAAAACCCATCAACCCGCGTCTTAAAAATATTTAGCGAGGCAGCCTCCACCACTTCAACGGGCAGAGAATTCCAGAGATTCACCACCCTTTGAGTGAAGAAGGGGTAAAACCTTTCAGGACTGAGGTGAGGAGGAATGTCTTCACCCAGAGGGCGGTGAATGTGTGGAATTCGCTACCACAGAAAGTAGCTGAGGCCAAAACGTTGCTTGATTTCAAGGAGAAATTAGATGTGGCTCTGGGGACTAAAGGGATTGAGGGATATGGGGAGGATGAGGGCTGAATGGCCTCCTCCTGTGCTTCTGGTTTCTATGTTTCTCTCCACCCGAGCTACGACTGTAACACTACATTCTGCACTCTCTCCTTTCCTTCTCTATGAACGGTATGCTTTGTCTGTAGCACGCGCGCGAGAAACAATACTTTTTCACCGTCTCCCAATAATACAATAGATCTGAAGACTGCGTACGGCTACCACCGGTACCCCGCTGACACCCTGGTGAGCGAACCGGGACGGCGGCCCCCTCACCTGTAACTCTGCGGCACATCCTGCCGCCGTTCCAGCCTGTCGGCGAGCTGCCCGCAGAGCCGCTGAAGCATGCGGGCGCCGTCCTGGGCACCCTCGCTGGCCGCTGTGAAGTGGAAGAGGAGGTCAGTGGGCCCAGGGCACTTGTCCTGTTCACGGAGGGCGAGCTGGGACACCAGGCTGGCCTGCAGAGAGGAAGGGGAAGTGTGAGTATTTTTTGTGAGGTGGTGGTGGTGGGGGGGGGGGGGTGTGTGTGTGTGTGTGTGTGTGTGTGTGTGTGCCCTGCCCGCCTGCCCGAACCCACGCGGGTGGGCTTCTAGCGGAATTCCGCCAAGGTCATCGGTCATTGGGGTCCGTGTTCCACCATCGAGTAACAAACTTGTGGTCAGCGCTGCTGCCTCACGCCGCCTGGGACCCCAGGTTTGATTCCTGGCTTCGGTCACTGTCTGTGCGGCATCTGCACATTCTCCCCGTGTCTGCGTGGGTTTCCTCCGGTTTCCTCTCAGTCGTGCTGGTTAGGTGCTAAATTCTCCCTCAATGTAACCCGAGCAGGCGCCGGGCTGTGGCGACCGGGGGATTTGCACAGTAACTTCATGGCGGTGTTAATAGAACATAGAACACTACAGCACAAACAGGCCCTTCGGCCCACAAGTTGCGCCGAGCACATCCCCACCTACCTCTCAATCCCATTAAATCCCATGTACTCATCCAGAAGTCTCTTAAAAGACCCCAGCGAGTTCGCCTCCACCACCAACGACAGCAGCTGATTCCATTCACTCACCACCCTCTGAGTGAAAAACTTACCCCTGACATCTCCTCTGTACCTGCTCCCCAGCACCTTAAACCTGTGTCCTCTCGTAGTGACCATTTCAGCCCTGGGAAATAGTCTCCAAGAATCCACCCTATCTATACCTCTCAACATCTTATAAACCTCTATCAGGTCGCCTCTCAACCTTCATCTCTCCAAGGAGAAGAGACCGAGTTCCCTCAACCTATCTTCATGAGGCATGCCTCCCAGTCCAGGCAACATCCTTGTAAATCTCCTCTGCACCCTCTCAATAGCTTCCACATCCTTCCTGTAATGAGGCGACCAGAACTGCGCACAGTACTCCAAGTGGGGTCTAACAAGGGTCTTATAAAGTTGCAGCATTACCTCCCGACTCCTAAACTCAATCCCTCGATTAATGAAGGCCAGTACACCATACACCTTCTTGACCACATCCTCCACCTGCGAGGCCGATTTAAGAGTCCTATGGACCCGGACCCCAAGATCCTTGTGCTCTTCAACACTGCTAAGACTCCAAACCTTGATATTGTACTCCTGCATCCCATTGGTCCTGCCAAAATGGACCACTACACATTTACCTGCCTTGAAGTCCATCTGCCACTTCCCCGCCCAGTCTTACATCCTATCTACGTCACGCTGCAACTTCTGACATCCCTCCAGACCATCCACAACTCCACCGACCTTCGTATCGTCGGCGAACTTACCGACCCATCCCTCCACTTCCTCATCCAGGTCATTTACGAGAAATGACAAACAGCAAGGGTCCCGGGACGGACCCCTGGGGCACTCCGCTGGTGACTTAATGGAAAGACTACTTTGTGAAACAAATAAATAAACTTTAAACCTTCCTTCCTTCTCCCCACTCACTGCATTCCTCCCCCCCCCTTCACTCCCCCCCCCCACCCCCTCACTGCCCCTGGAATTTGGTCTTGACCAAGGGGTTGGGGTGGGTGGTGGTGGTGGTGGTTTGGGAGGTGGGGGGGGCGGGTGATGGGTTTGGTGGGGGGTGGGGGGTGGGTGGGTGGTGGTGGTTTGGGAGGTTGGGGGGCGGCGGGGGGGGGGTGATGGGTTTGGTGGGGGGGGGGGTGGGTGGTGGTGGTTTGGGAGGTGGGGGGGCGGGTGGTGGTGGTTTGGGAGGTGGGGGGGGGGGCGGAGGGGGTGATGGGTTTGGTGGGGGGGGGTGATGGGTTTGTGGGGGGGGGGTGATGGGTGGTGGCGGTTTGGGGGGTGGGGGGTGGGGGGGTGATGGGTTTGGTGGGGGGGGGTGGGTGGTGGTGGTTTGGGAGGTTGGGGGGCGGGGGGGGTGATGGGTTTGGTGGGGGGGGGGTGGGTGGTGGTGGTTTGGGAGGTTGGGGGGCGGGGGGTGATGGGTTTGGTGGGGGGGGAGTGGGTGGTGGTGGTTTGGGAGGTGGGGGGGCGGGTGGTGGTGGTTTGGGAGGTGGGGGGGGCGGGTGGTGGTGGTTTGGGAGGTGGGGGGGGCGGAGGGGGTGATGGGTTTGGTGGGGGGGGTGATGGGTTTGGTGGGGGGGGTGATGGGTGGTGGCGGTTTGGGGGGTGGGGGGTGGGGGGGTGATGGGTTTGGTGGGGGGGGGGTGGGTGGTGGGTTTGGGGGGGGGCGGGTGATGGGTTTGGTGGGGGGGGGGTGGGTGGGTGGTGGTGGTTTGGGAGGTGGGGGGGGCAGGGGGGTGATGGGTTTGGTGGGGGGGGGTGGGTGGTGGTGGTTTGGGAGGTGGGGGGGGGCGGAGGGGGTGATGGGTTTGGTGGGGGGGGTGATGGGTTTGGTGGGGGGGGTGATGGGTTTGGTGGGGGGGGTGATGGGTTTGGTGGGGGGGGTGATGGGTTTGGTGGGGGGGGGTGATGGGTGGTGGCGGTTTGGGGGGTGGGGGGTGGGGGGGTGATGGGTTTGGTGGGGGGGGGTGATGGGTGGTGGTGGTTTGGGGGGTGGGGGGGTGATGGGTTTGGTGGGGGGGGAGGGGGGGGCGGGGCGGGGGGCCGAACGCACGGAACGAGCTCCGGAAGATTCTGTACCATGAAAGCGGTCTTGCCCTCGCTAGGCCGGCCGTGGAGGACGAACAGGCCTCCTTCCCGGCGTTCCCGGATGGCGGCCGTCGTGGCAGAGAGTTGCCGGAGCCTCCCGAACCTCTGGCAGGCCTGCTCCTCCTGGAAGGCCTCCTGCAGGGCGTCCTCTTCCCCGGCCGATCCCTCCGCCGTCCGCTCGCAATCCTCCTGCGGGAACCCGAAAAAAAAAACATAGAAATAGAAAACAAACCGGGTCGGCTGAGCGCAGCGGGCGGGCCACAACACCGTGCCGTGAATCACGTCGGGGACGGTCCCCGTTCCCCAATCCCTCAGGCTGCCCGGTGTCCGCCCGAGAGAGTTAATCCCCCCCCCCACCCCCAATCGGCTGCTGGTTGGGGACTGGGGACTGGGAGGCACAGTGGGTTAAGCACTGCTGCCTCACGGCGCCAGGGACCCGGGTTCGATTCCCGGCTCGGGGTCACTGTCTGCGTGTGGAGTTTGCGCATTCTCCCCGTGTCTGCGTGGGTTTCCTCCGGGTGCTCCGGTTTTTTTTCCTCCCGCAGTCTGAAAGATGTGCGGGTTAGGCCGATTGGCCGTGCTAAGAAATTGCCCCTTCCTGTTAGGGGGATCAGCGGGGGAAATGTGTGAGGTTAGGGGGACAGGGTCTGTTGTTGTCAGTACAAACTTGATGGGACGAATGGCCTCCTTCTGCCCTGTAGGGATTCGGTGATGTTTCTAAACAAGGAGATCAACTCTGGACACGATACTCCAGATGTGGTCTCACCGTCACCCTATACAATCGCAGCCACACTTCCTGAGCGTGTATCTCCCTGGGGTTTGGCGGGGGGCGGGGGTAGGGGTGTTGGTGTGGGTGGTGGTGTTGGTGTTGGTCGTAGGCTGCGGGGCGAGGGGGGGAATGGGAGTTCGGGGGGGGGGAGGGAGGGAGTTGAGGGGGGGAGGAGGGAGGGAGTTGAGGGGGGGAGGAGGGAGGGAGTTGAGGGGGGAGGAGGGAGGGAGTTGAGGGGGGAGGAGGGAGGGAGTTGAGGGGGGGGAGAGGGAGGGAGTTGAGGGGGGGGAGAGGGAGGGAGTTGAGGGGGGGGAGAGGGAGGGAGTTGAGGAGGGGGAGGGAGGGAGTTGAGGAGGGGGAGGGAGGGAGTTGAGGGGGGGAGGGAGGGAGGGAGTTGAGGGGGGGGAGGGAGGGAGTTGAGGGGGGGAGGGAGGGAGTTGAGGGGGGGAGGGAGTTGAGGGGGGAGGGAGTTGAGGGGGGGTGCGGGGGGGGGGGAGGGAGTTGAGGGGGGTGCGGGGGGGGGGGGAGGGAGTTGGGGGGGTGCATCTCCCCAGGATGGGGGGAGTGTGCTGGGGGACACACTGGGTAAAGGGGGGAGGTGTATCTTCCCAGGAAGGGGGAGTGTATTGGGGGAGACAGTGGGTAAAGTGGGGGGTGGGGGGCGCGGTGTGTATCTCCCTGGGATGGGAGGGGAGGGTGTATGGGAGGATAGTGGGTAAAGGGGAGAATGTACCTCCCAATCAACAAAGATGTGCGGGTTAGGTGGATTGGCCATGATAAATTTTCCCTCAAGTGTCAGGGGGATTAGCAGGATAAATATGTGGGGTTGCGGGAATAGGCCCTGGGTGGGACTCTGGTCGGTGCAGGCTCAATGGGCCAAATGGCCTCCTTCTGCACTGTAGGGGTTCTTATGGATGTTTGATATTTGTTTTGTTAGTGTCATAAGTAGGCTTACATTAACACTGCAATGAAATTACTGTGAAAATCCCCTACTCGCCACACTCAGGCGCCTGTTCGGGTACACGGAGGGACAATTTAGCACGACCCAATCCACCTAACCAGCACGTCTTTCGGACTGTGGGAGGAAACCCACACAGACACGGGGAGAACGCGCAGAGTCCGCACAGGCAGTGACCCAAGCCGGGAATTGAACCCGGGTCCCCGGCGCTGTGAGGCAGCAGTGCTAACCCACTGTGCCACCCGTGGGGCGGATGGACACAGGGTTTGAGATGGGGGGGGGGTCAGTCACTTACCTGGCAGTACTGACTGACGATGGCCTTCCAGAGGGCGTTCAGGACGCTGACTCCAAACTCCTCCAGTCCCTTCAGGTAAGGCTCCCCCTTCACTTGCCCTCCCCACTCACTCTGGTAGCTGCAAACAAAGAGCCTCTCGTTATCATTAGGTATTAATAAAAATGACGTGTCAATCCTTCTCGAGCCAGCTGGTCACAGATGATGGAAAACAGGGTGGGGAGCCGGTGGGGTGGGGGGAGTCTGGGGGTGCGGGGAGCCAAGGGAGAGGGGCAGGGCTGGGGAAGATTTGGAGCAGGCTGGAGACTAGGGGAGAGAGAGAGAGAAGGGTGGGGCAGTGAGGCAGAGGAAAGTGAGGGAGAGAAAAAGAGAGAAGAGAGGGAGTGAAAGAGATGCAGAGGAGGGAAGAAAGTGAGGGAGTACATAAGAACATAAGAAATAGGAGCAGGAGTAGGCCATCTAGCCCTTCGAGCCTGCCCCGCCATTCAATAAGATCATGGCTGATCTGTCGTGGCTCAGTTCCACTTTCCCGCCCTCTCCCCATAACCCTTAATCCCCTCTCTTATCAAGAACCCATCAACCCGCTTCTTAAAAATATTTAGCGAGGCAGCCTCCACCACTTCAACGGGCAGAGAATTCCAGAGATTCGCCACCCTTTGAGTGAAGAAGTTCCTCCTCAACTCCGTTCTAAACCGCCCCCCCTTTTATCTTGAGGCTGTGCCCTCTCGTCCTACTGTCCTTTCTGAGCGGGAAGAGTCTCTCCACCTCTATCCTGTCCATCCCATTCATCATCTTATACGTCTCAATGAGATCTCCCCTCATTCTTCTAAACTCCAACGAATACAAGCCTAGTTTATTCAGCCTCTCCTCATAGCTCAACCCCCTCAACTCCGGTATCAGCCTAGTAAACCTCCTCTGCACTCCCTCCAAGGCCAAAGGGTAAGGGGGGGAAATATGGACAAGGGGAGAACGGTGAGAGAGCGAGAGTGAGAGTGGAAGGGAAGGACAGTGAGAGAGGCTACGAGATTCAGAGAAGGGGTAAAGAGGAAGAAAGCGCACGAGAGAGAGAAATAGAGAAGAGGAGGAGGAAAGTGAGGGAGAGAGTGGAGGAGAGAGTGATAGAAGGGGAGCTGTGGAGAAGGGGGAGACAGTGAGAGAAGGTGGTGGGGGGGGGGGGGGGTTGTTGGGGACAAGGTGTGGGGGTTAGGGGCAGCAGTGCTAACCACGGTGCCACCCCTAAATCTGCAGGGGGGTAGGAATCCGAGGGAAAGGGGGGGGTAGGAATCCGAGGAAAGGGGGAGGTAGGGTGAGCGTGGGGAGGACCACGTGAGGGGAGTCCCGGGGAGGAGGGGCATCCCACAGGACGCGATACCAGAAGCAGAACCTATTTCTGCGCGGGCAATACTTTCTCATGCACTGGAGGGGTTGCAGAGGAGATTTACCAGGACGCTGCCTGGGGTGGAGCACTTATAAAAAGAGAGGCTGGGTAGGCTCGGGTCGCTTTCTCTGGAGCGGAGAAGGCTGAGGGGGTGACCTGACCGAGGTGTTCACGACTACGAGGGGCACGGACAGGGTGAAGACGGAGCAACTGTTCTCCTTGGTTGAAGGGTCAGTTACGAGGGGACATAGGTTCAAGGTGAGGGAAAGGTGGTTTCGGGGGAAACGTAAGGAAAGTCTTTTTTGACCCAGAGGGTGGTGAGAGTCTGGAATGCGCTGCCTGGGAGGGTGGTGGAGGCGGGACGCCTCACATCACTTAAAAAGTATCCGGACGAGCACTTGGCACACCATAGCATTCAGGGCCGTGGGCCAAGTAGCACGGCTGCCTCACAGCGCCAGGGGACCCAGGTTCGATTCCCGGCTCTGCGTGGAGTTTGCACATTCTCCCCATGTCTGCGTGGGTTTCCTCTGGGTGCTCTGGTTTCCTCCCACACCCCAGAGATGCGAGGGTTAGATTGATCGGCCGTGCTGAATTGCCCCTTAGTGGGAGATGAATTGTGGGAAATAAATATATTGTGGGAAATCCCCTTAGTGGGAAATAAATAAACTGATTAGGGATAGTCAACACGGTTTTGTGAAGGGTAGGTCGTGCCTCACAAACCTTAGAGTTTTTTGAAAAGGTGACCAAAGAGGTGGATAAGGGTAAGGCAGTTGACGTGGTGTATATGGATTTTAGCAAAGCGTTTGATAAGGTTCCCACGTGGTAGGCTATTGCAGAAAATGCAGATGCACGGGATTGAGGGTGATGTAGCAGTTTGGATCAGGAATTGGCTAGCTGATAGAAGACAGTGGGTGGCGGTCGATGGGAAATATTCAACCTGGAGTTCAGTTACAAGTGGTGTACCTCAAGGATCTGTTTTGGGGCCACTGCTGTTTGTCATTTTTATAAATGACCCAGATGAGGGTGTAGAAGGATGGGTTAGTAAATTTGCTGACGACACCAAAGTCGGAGGAGTTGTAGACAGTGAGGATGGATGTTACAGTTTGCAGAGGGACATAGACAAGCTGCAGAGCTGGGCCGAGAGGTGGCAGATGGAGTTTAATACGGAAAAGTGTGAGGTGATTCACTTTGGTAAGAATAACAGGAGTACAGAATATAGGGCTAATGGAAGGACTCTTAGTAGTGTTGACGAGCAGAGAGATCTCGGGGTACATGTGCATAGCTCCCTGAAAGTTGGCACCCAGGTTGATAAGGTTGTTAAGAAGGCGTACGGTGTGTTAGCATTTATTGGTAGAGGGATTGAATTTCGGAGCCGTGAGGTCATGTTACAACTGTACAAAACTCTGGTGCGGTCGCACTTGGAGTATTGTGTACAGTTCTGGTCGCCACATTATTAGAAAGTTGTGGAGGCATTGGAAAGGGTGCAGAGGAGGTTTACCAGGATGTTGCCTGGAATGGTGGAAAGGTCTTATGAGGAAAGGCTGAGGGACTTGAGGTTATTTTCGTTGGAGAGAAGAAGGTTATGAGGTGACCTGATTGAGGCATACAAGATGATCAAAGGATTGGATAGGGTGGACAGTGAGAGCCTTTTACCTCAGATGGTGATGGCTAACACGAGGGGACATAGCTTTAAATTGAGGGATGATAATTATAGGACGGATGTCAGAGGTAGGTTCTTTACTCAGAGGGTAGTAAGGGCGTGGAATGCCCTGCCTGCAGCAGTTGTGGACTTGCCAACTTTAAGGGCGTTCAAATGGTCAGTGGATGGGCATATGGATAACATTGGAATAGTTTAGGTTAGAGGATCATTAGATTGGTTCCACTGGTCGGCGCAGTATCGAGGGCCGAAGGGCCTGTACTGCGCTGTAATGTTCTGTGTTCTATATCTGAGGATTGAGAGCAGCCATCATCTACTTACTTTTCGAGTACCAGCAACCCCGCTTCCTTCACGTGACTCTTCAAATCCGCAACCCTCGCTTTCGCTTCCACAGACTCCGCGGCGAAGTCCGGGATCCATTGCTCTGGTAGTGACCTGGACAAATATAAACCTAGGACATCAGGAGCAGGGAGAGCTGTACACAATCCCAATGGACCCAAACCCCTTCCCATTCACTCCCACTGTACACAATCCCAATGGACCCAAACCCCTTCCCATTCACTCCCACCGTACACAATCCCAATGGACCCAAACCCCTTCCCGTTCACTCCCACTGTACACAATCCCAATGGACCCAAACCCCTTCCCATTCACTCCCACTGTACACAATCCCAATGGACCCAAACCCCTTCCCGTTCACTCCCACCGTACACAATCCCAATGGACCCAAACCCCTTCCCATTCACTCCCACCGTACACAATCCCAATGGACACAAACCCCTTCCCATTCACTCCCACCGTACACAATCCCAATGGACCCAAACCCCTTCCCATTCACTCCCACCGTACACAATCCCAATGGACCCAAACCCCTTCCCATTCACTCCCACTGTACATAATCCCAATGGACCCAAACCCCTTCCCATTCACTCCCACCGTACACAATCCCAATGGACCCAAACCCCTTCCCGTTCACTCCCACTGTACACAATCCCAATGGACCCAAACCCCTTCCCATTCACTCCCACTGTATACAATCCCAATGGACACAAACCTCTTCCCATTCACTCCCACTGTACACAATCCCAATGGACCCAAACCCCTTCCCGTTCACTCCCACTGTACACAATCCCAATGGACCCAAACCCCTTCCCATTCACTCCCACTGTACACAATCCCAATGGACCCAAACCTCTTCCCATTCATTCACTCCCAATGTATACAATCTCAATGGATCCAAACCCATCCCATTCATTCCCACCTAGACAACCGCAAGGACCATGCACATTTTTGGACACTAACGGTCAATCTAGCATGTTCAATGAAACTAACCCCCACATCTTTTGGGCTGTGGGAGCGCTTAGAGGAAACCCAGGCAGACATGGGGAGAACGTGCAGATTCTGCACAGACTGTGATCCAAGCCAGGAATCAAACCTGGGTCCCTGGCACTGTGAGGCTGTGTTAACAACTGCGTCAACCCGGGGCGCCACCATCTGCTCCAATTGGCTGTGCTCACGGACACAGGGGGACTGGATGACAGCGACAAAAGAACGGTGTGTCATTTCACCCTCTGCACTCTCACCTACCTCAGTGCAGCAGGGTCCCGAGTGTAGAAGAAAGACCTTTGGTTTGAGGGGTCCTCATTCAATCGCAAGAACTGCATGATTTCCAACTCAGTGATGGAGCGGCATTCCGGGTAGGACTTAACCTGGGGAGAGAGAGAATGTCGCACTGTCGTTTATAGTAATGAGAATATAGGGGGCATGGTTGGTAAGTTTGCAGATGACACCAAGATTGGTGCCACAGTGGACAGTGAAGAAGGTTATCTCCGATTGCAACGGGATCTTGATCAATTGGGCCAGTGGGCTGACGAATGTCCATTAATGACGAATTAATTTAGGTAAATGCGAGGTGATGCATTTTGGTAGACTGAACCAGGGCAGGGCTGACTCAGTTAATGGTAGGGTGTTGGGGAGAGTTACTGAACAAAGAGATCTAGGGGTAGAGGTTCATAGCTCCTTGAAAGTAGAGTCCCAGGTGGACAGAGTGGTGAAGAAGGCATTCAGCATGCTTGGTTTCATTGGTTTTAATATTCAAAGTCATAACATTCAAAGTTTATTTATTTATTAGTAACAAGTAAAGCTTATATTAACACTGCAATGAAGTTACTATAAAAATCCTCTAGTCTCCACGCTCTGGCACCTGTTCAGGCGCACCGAGGGAGAATTTAGCGTGGCCAATGCACCTGACCAGCAAGTCTTTCGGAGTGTGGGTGGAAATCCGAACACCCAGAGGAAGCCCACGGGGAGAATGTGTAAACTCCACAAAGACAGGGACCCAAATCAGGAATCGAACCCAGGTCCCTGGCGCTGTGAGGCAGCAATGCTAACCACTGTGCCACCATGCCGCTCTTGTACAGGAATTGGGACGTCTTATTGAAGTTGTACAAGACGTTGGTGAGGCCACACTTGGAATACTGTGTACAGTTCTGGTCACCCTATTATAGAAAGGATATTATTAAACTAGAAAGAGTGCAGAGAAGATTTACTAGGATGCTACCAGGACTTGATGGATTGAGTTATAAGGAGAGGCTGGATAACAAAGAGGGAGGGTTGACGGGGACGGGGAGCGGGGAGGGGGGAGGAGACGGGAATGGAGTGACAGGAAGGGAGGGGAGAGGGGAGGTGGATGCGGGTAAAATGGTGGGGGGGGCACTCCAGGGAATTTTCTTACCCACTCGAACTGAGGTAAGTTGGGCAGGAAGTATTCCTGCAGCACCTGCCCATAACGCTCCCCCAGGATACCCACAAAGAGCTGGCAGCGTGTAACCTCTGTCAGACACAGCTCCAACTGCCTGCAGAGAGAGAAGGAGGAAAGTGTCAGCACAGAGGGAGGGAGACAGAGAGAGACAGAGAGAGACAGAGAGAGACAGAGAGAGACAGAGAGAGACAGAGAGAGACAGAGAGAGACAGAGAGAGACAGAGAGAGACAGAGAGAGACAGAGAGAGACAGAGAGAGACAGAGAGAGACAGAGAGAGACAGAGAGAGACAGAGAGAGACAGAGAGAGACGGGTGACAGAGACAGAGAGAGACGGGTGACAGAGACAGAGAGAGACGGGTGACAGAGACAGAGAGAGACGGGTGACAGAGACAGAGAGAGACGGGTGACAGAGACAGAGAGAGACGGGTGACAGAGACAGAGAGAGACGGGTGACAGAGACAGAGAGAGACGGGTGACAGAGACAGAGAGAGACGGGTGACAGAGACAGAGAGAGACGGGTGACAGAGACAGAGAGAGACGGGTGACAGAGACAGAGAGAGACGGGTGACAGAGACAGAGAGACGGGTGACAGAGACAGAGAGACGGGTGACAGAGACAGAGAGACGGGTGACAGAGACAGAGAGACGGTGACAGAGACAGAGAGACGGGTGACAGAGACAGAGAGACGGGTGACAGAGACAGAGAGACGGGTGACAGAGACAGAGAGACGGGTGACAGAGACAGAGAGACGGGTGACAGAGACAGACAGAGGGTGACAGAGACAGACAGAGGGTGACAGAGACAGAGGGAGAGTGAGAGGGTGACAGGGCAGAGAGAGAGAGAGAGAGAGAGAGAGTGACAGGGCAGACGGAGAGAGAGAGAGTGAGTGACAGGGCAGAGAGAGAGAGAGAGTCGGGGCAGATGGAGAGTGAGAGAGAGTGACAGGGCAGACGGAGAGTGAGACAGTGTGTGTGACAGGGCAGACGGAGAGTGAGACAGTGTGTGTGACAGGGCAGACGGAGAGTGAGAGAGTGTGTGTGACAGGGCAGACGGAGAGTGAGAGAGTGTGTGTGACAGGGCAGACGGAGAGTGAGAGAGTGTGTGTGACAGGGCAGACGGAGAGTGAGAGAGTGTGTGTGACAGGGCAGACGGAGAGTGAGAGAGTGTGTGTGACAGGGCAGACGGAGAGTGAGAGAGTGTGTGAGACAGGCAGACGGAGAGTGAGAGAGTGTGTGTGACAGGGCAGACGGAGAGTGAGACGGGGCACTGACCTGTTGCTGCGAGATTCCTCCTCAGTGATCCCCCAGCGCAGATCCACCTCCTGGACTCGGACAAAATGTCGGGCAGCTCGGGCTCGTAACTCAGGGAACACCGGAGCGGACAAGGAGGTCCCGCTCCGACCGCATATCCCGGAACGTCGAGGAGACAAAGACACGCACTGTCCGCCACCTGGGGGTGGGGGGGGAAACAAGGGGGAGCGCGGTGGGGGGGGGGGGGAACAAGGGGGTAAAGTGGGACACATTAGGCAACACATAGAGAGACAGCTGACTGACCCCCCCCACGACACCCGCACTGACTGACCCCCCCCCCAACGACACCCGCACTGACTGACCCCCCCCTCCCACGACACCCGCACTGACCGAGCCCCCCCCCAACGACACCCGCACTGACTGACCCCCCCCCCCGCGACACCCGCACTGACTGACCCCCCCCCCGCGACATCCGCACTGACTGACCCCCCCCCCGCGACACCCGCACTGACTGACCCCCCCCCCGCGACACCCGCACTGACTGACCCCCCCCCCGCGACACCCGCCACTGACTGACCCCCCCCCCGCGACACCCGCACTGACTGACCCCCCCCCCCACGACACCCGCACTGACTGACCCCCCCCCCGCGACACCCGCACTGACTGACCCCCCCCCCGCGACACCCGCACTGACTGACCCCCCCCCCCAACGACACCCGCACTGACTGACCCCCCCCCAACGACACCCGCACTGACTGACCCCCCCCCCAACGACACCCGCACTGACTGACCCCCCCCCCCAACGACACCCGCACTGACTGACCCCCCCCCCGCGACACCCGCACTGACTGACCCCCCCAACGACACCCGCACTGACTGACCCCCCCCCCGCGACACCCACACTGACTGACCCCCACCCCCAACAGACACCCGCACTGACTGACCCCCCCCCCCCAACGACACCCGCACTGACTGACCCCCCCCCCGCGACACCCACACTGACTGACCCCCCACCCCCAACGACACCCGCACCTGACTGACCCCCCCCAACGACACCCGCACTGACTGACCCCCCCCCCCGCGACACCCGCACTGACTGACCCCCCCCCGTGACACACGCACTGACTGACCCCCCCCCCCGACACCCGCACTGACTGAGCCCCCCCCCGCGACACCTGCACTGACTGACCCCCCCGTGACACCCGCACTGACTGAGCCCCCCCGCGACACCCGCACTGACTGACCCCACCCCCCCCACAACACCCACACTGACTGACCCCACCCCCCCCCACAACACCCGCACTGACTGAGCCCCCCCCGCGACACCCGCACTGACTGAGCCCCCCCGCGACACCCGCACTGACTGTCCCCCCCCCGCGCGACACCCGCACTGACTGAGCCCCCCCGCGACACCCGCACTGACTGAGCCCCCCCCGCGACACCCGCACTGACTGACCCCCCCCCCCAACGACACCCGCACTGACTGACCCCCCCCGCGACACCCGCACTGACTGACCCCACCCCGACACCCGCACAGACTGACCCCCCCCCACGACACCCGCACTGACTGACCCCCCCGCGCGACACCCGCACTGACTGACCCCCGCCCCCACGACACCCACACTGACTCACTGACTAACACTCCCCCACCCCAACACCTACATTGACTGACTCCACCACCACCAACCCCACCGATACCACACTCAGGCAGTACCTCAGTTTTGGAGTCAAAAGCAAAGGGCCCAGCGCTGTTGTCTCTACCACCTTCGGGCTCCGGCCTCCCTCTCGGGCTCTCGGCAGTCGGAAGATCTCATCGATCCGATCCACGTGCTCCAGGAGTCGGGAGGATCCGCGCCACACACAAACCTGGAGCGGACAGCACGTCAATATTCCCAATCCACTTGCAACAAAGCTCCCTCTACACTGTCCCCCATCAAACACTCCCAGGACAGGTACAGCACGGGGTTAGATACAGAGTAAAGCTCCCTCTACACTGTCCCCCATCAAACACTCCCAGGACAGGTACAGCACGGGTTAGATACAGAGTAAAGCTCCCTCTACACTATCCCCCCATCAAACACTCCCAGGATAGGTACAGCACAGGGTTAGATACAGAGTAAAGCTCCCTCTACACTGTCCCCCCCATCAAACACTAACAAGAGGTAAACCATTATATCACTCTTCTCTCACCTTAAAATTTGGTCGCTGTAACCCGAGAGGAAGACATCATTTTTGCATCCATTGTCACCGTCTTGAACACTAAAACAGATAAAGAGCATGTTAATACAGGTGGCAGCAAACTTACTGAATTTGTAATCTAATTTTCATCTAATATAATTTACAGATGCACTATAGAAAGCATTCTTTCTGGTTGTATCACAGCTCGGTATGGGCTCCTGCTCTGTCCAAAGACCGCAAGAAACTACAAAAGTGTCATGAATGTAGCCCAATCCATCATGCAAACCAGCCTCCCATCCATTGACTCTGTCTACACTTCCCACTGCCTCGGGAAAAGCAGCCAGCATAATCAAGGACTCCACGCACCCGGACATTCTCTTTTCCACCTTCTCCCGTCAGGAAAAAGATACAAAAGTCTGAGGTCACGTACCAACCGACTCAAGAACTGCTTCTTCCCTGTTGCCATCAGGCTTTTGAATGGATCTACTTCGCATCAAGTTGATCTTTCTCTACACCCTAGCTTGACTGTAACACTACATTCTGCACCCTCTACTTTCCTTCTCTATGTCAGTCTACTTTGTCGTGTATAGTATACTTTCAGTGCAGCT
>NW_027650643.1:0-50000 GCF_965287045.1 Carcharhinus amblyrhynchos
CTCCAGCCCCCTACACCCCCCTCCCTGTCTCTGTAACCTCCTCCAGCCCCCTACACCTCCTCCCTATCTCTGTACCCCCTCCAGCCCCGCTACACCCCCTCCCTATCTCTGTAACCCCCTCCAGCCCCCTACACCCCCTCCCTATCTCTGTAACCCCCTCCAGCCCTCTACACCCCCCTCCCTATCTCTGTAACCTCCTCCAGGCCCCCTACACCCCCTCCCTATCTCTGTAACCTCTCTCCAGCCCCCAAACCCCCTCCCTATCTCTGTAACCCCCCCCTCCAGCCCCTACACCCCCTCCCTATCTCTGTAACCCTCCTCCAGCCCCCTACACCCCCTCCCTATCTCTGTAACCTCCTCCAGCCCCCTACACCCCCTCCCTATCTCTGTTAACCCCTCCAGCCCCCTACACCCCTCCCTATCTCTGTAACCCCCTCCAGCCCCCCTACACCCCTCCCTATCTCTGTAACCCCCTCCAGTCCCCTACACCCCCTCCCAATCTCTGTAACCCCCTCCAGCCCCCCTACACCCCCTCCCTATCTCTGTAACCCCCTCCAGCCCCCTACACACCCCTCCCTATCTCTGTAACCCCCTCCAGCCCCCCTACACCCCCTCCCTATCTCTGTAACCTCCTCCAGCCCCCTACACCCCCTCCCTATCTCTGTAACCTCCTCCAGCCCCCCACACCCCCTCCCTATCTCTGTAACCCCCTCCAGCCCCCTACACCCCTCCCTATCTCTGTAACCCCCTCCAGCCCCCTACACTCCCCTCCCTATCTCTGTAACCTCCTCCAGCCCCCTACCCCCCCTCCCTGTCTCTGTAACCTCCTCCAGCCCCCTACACCCCTCTCCCTATCTCTGTAACCTCCTCCAGCCCCCCTACACCCCTCTCCCTATCTCTGTAACCTCCTCCAGCCCCCTACACCCCTCCCTGTCTCTGTAACCTCCTCCAGCCCCCTACACCCCTCTCCCTATCTCTGTAACCTCCTCCAGCCCCCTACACCCCTCTCCCTATCTCTGTAACCTCCTCCAGCCCCCTACACCCCCTCCCTATCTCTGTAACCTCCTCTAGCCCCTACACCCCCTCCCTATCTCTGTAACCTCCTCCAACCCCCTACACCCCCTCCCTATCTCTGTAACCCCCTCCAGCCCCCTACACCCCCTCCCTGTCTCTGTAACCTCCTCCAGCCCCCTACACCACCTCCCTATCTCTGTAACCTCCTCCAGCCCCCCGACACCTCCTCCCTATCTCTGTAACCCCCTCCAGCCCCCCTACACCCCCTCCCTATCTCTGTAACCTCCTCCAACCCCCTACACCCCCTCCCTATCTCTGTAACCCCCTCCAGCCCCCCTACACCCCCTCCCTATCTCTGTAACCTCCTCCAACCCCCTACACCCCCTCCCTATCTCTGTAACCCCCTCCAGCCCCCCTACACCCCCTCCCTGTCTCTGTAACCTCCTCAGCCCCCTACACCCCCTCCCTATCTCTGTAACCTCCTCCAGCCCCCTACACCCCCTCCCTATCTCTGTAACCTCCTCCAGCCCCCTACACCCCCTCCCTATCTCTGTAACCTCCTCCAGCCCCCTACACCCCTCCCTATCTCTGTAACCTCCTCCAGCCCCCTACACCCCCTCCCTATCTCTGTAATCTGGGATATCTGATCCGTCTGTCTGTGTGTCCAGGCGTTACGTAGCTTCCAAATCTCAATCTCCGTCCATCCCAAACATCACCCCAAGATTATCGGGAGGAAGGGAGCAGTGATTACACAAATACGCAAAGACCACGATGTCAACATTCAACTCCCCGACCGCACGTCCGAACATCCAGTGAGTATAACTCCCATCCGGAGAGCGCACACATCCGTATCTAACCCCGTGCTGTACCTGTCCTGGGAGTGTTTGATGGGGGGACAGTGTAGAGGGAGCTTTACTCTGTATCTAACCCCGTGCTGTACATGTCCTGGGAGTGTTTGATGGGGGGACAGTGTAGAGGGAGCTTTACTCTGTATCTAACCCCGTGCTGTACCTGTCCTGGGAGTGTTTGATGGGGGGACAGTGTAGAGGGAGCTTTACTCTGTATCTAACCCCGTGCTGTACCTGTCCTGGGAGTGTTTGATGGGGGGACAGTGTAGAGGGAGCTTTACTCTGTATCTAACCCCGTGATGTACCTGTCCTGGGAGTGTTTGATGGGGACAGTGTAGAGGGAGCTTTACTCTGTATCTAACCCCGTGCTGTACCTGTCCTGGGAGTGTTTGATGGGGGACAGTGTAGAGGGAGCTTTACTCTGTATCTAACCCCGTGCTGTACCTGTCCTGGGAGTGTTTGATGGGGGACAGTGTAGAGGGAGCTTTACTCTGTATCTAACTCCGTGCTGTACCTGTCCTGGGAGTGTTTGATGGGGGGGACAGTGTAGAGGGAGCTTTACTCTGTATCTAACCCCGTGCTGTCCCTGTCCTGGGAGTGTTTGATGGGGGGACAGTGTAGAGGGGGCTTTACTCTGTATCTAACCCCATGCTGTACCTGTCTTGGGAGTGTTTGATGGGGGGACAGTGTAGAGGGAGCTTTACTCTGTATCTAACCCTGTGCTCTGTGTGGATAGGATGTGATAACTATCAGTGGCTATGAGAAGAATGTGGAGGCAGCGAAAGCCAGATTCTGGAAATGATTCAAGGATTTGAGGATGCGTGCACCAAAGAAATCTCACTCGATCCACGCGTTCGTTCGCGAATTATTGGGGCCAGAGGCAAGAATATTCGCAAAGTGATGGATGATTACAAGGTAGCCCCAAACTCCTGATATTTAGACCCACACTCGGAGCACCGTGCACAGTTCCCGTCTCCCTATCCCCCTCGGTTAGACCCACACTCGGAGCACCGTGCACAGTTCCCGTCTCCCTATCCCCCTTGGTTAGACCCACACTCGGAGCACCGTGCACAGTTCCCGTCTCCCTATCCCCCTCGGTCAGACCCACACTCGGAGCACCGTGCACAGTTCCCCGTCTCCCTATCCCCCTCGGTTAGACCCACACTGGGAGCACCGTGCACAGTTCCCGTCTCCCTATCCCCCTCAGTCAGACCCACACTCGGAGCACCATGCACAGTTCCCGTCTCCCCTATCCCCCTCGGTTAGACCCACACTCGGAGCACCGTGCACAGTTCCCCGTCTCCCTATCCCCCTCGGTTAGACCCACACTCGGAGCACCGTGCACAGTTCCCCGTCTCCCTATCCCCCTCGGTTAGACCCACACTCGGAGCACCGTGCACAGTTCCCGTCTCCCTATCCCCCTCGGTTAGACCCACACTCGGAGCACCGTGCACAGTTCCCGTCTCCCTATCCCCTCGGTTAGACCCACACTCGGAGCACCGTGCACAGTTCCCGTCTCCCTATCCCCCTCGGTCAGACCCACACTCGGAGCACCGTGCACAGTTTCCGTCTCCCTATCCCCTCGGTTAGACCCACACTCGGAGCACCGTGCACAGTTTCCGTCTCCCTATCCCCCTCGGTCAGACCCACACTCGGAGCACAGTTCCCGTCTCCCTATCCCCCTCGGTCAGACCCACACTCGGAGCACAGTTCCCGTCTCCCTATCCCCCTTGGTTAGACCCACACTCGGAGCACAGTTCCCGTCTCCCTATCCCCCTCGGTTAGACCCACACTCGGAGCACCGTGCACAGTTCCCGTCTCCCTATCCCCCTCGGTCAGACCCCACACTCGGAGCACAGTTCCCGTCTCCCTATCCCCCTCGGTTAGACCCACACTCAGAGCACCGTGCACACAGTTCCCGTCTCCCTATCCCCTCGGTTAGACCCACACTCGGAGCACAGTTCCCGTCTCCCTATCCCCCTCGGTCAGACCCACACTCGGAGCACCGTGCACAGTCCCGTCTCCCTATCCCCCTCGGTTAGACCCACACTCGGAGCACCGTGCACAGTTCCCCGTCTCCCTATCCCCCTCGGTTAGACCCACACTCGGAGCACAGTTCCCGTCTCCCTATCCCCCTCGGTCAGACCCACACTCGGAGCACCATGCACAGTCCCCGTCTCCCTATCCCCCTCGGTCAGACCCACACTCGGAGCACCGTTCCCGTCTCCCTATCCCCCTCGGTTAACCCACACTCGGAGCACAGTTCCCGTCTCCCTATCCCCTCGGTTAGACCCACACTCGGAGCACCGTGCACAGTTCCCATCTCCCTATCCCCTCGGTTAGACCCACACTCGGAGCACCGTGCACAGTTCCCGTCTCCCTATCCCCCTCGGTTAGACCCACACTCGGAGCACCGTGCACAGTTCCCGTCTCCCTATCCCCCTCGGTCAGACCCACACTCGGAGCACCGTGCACAGTTCCCGTTTCCGTAGCTTTTCTGATGGATTTATTGTTTGGTGTTTGTATCAGTGTGTTAACATCTCTGCCCTTCCCTCTCTGTCTCACCCCATCTGTGCCTCTCTGTCTCTCTCTCTGTCTCTGTCTCTCTCTCTGTCTCTCTCTCTGTCTCTCTCTCTGTCTCTCTCTCTGTCTCTCTGTCCCCCCACAGGTGGAGATTCAGTTCCCTCAGTCTGATGTCGGGGTGGTCAGCCCCGTTACGATTACCGGTCAACCCGATGATGTTGAGGAAGCAGCTGACCACCTCCTGAACCTGGAGGAGGAGTATGTGAGTACAGGAGGGAGGAGGGTGCGAGGATTGAGGGTGCTTCCCCAATCGCCTCCGTCTCTCTCTGTCTCTCTCTCCTTCCCCGATCCCTCGGAGCCCCCCCCTTCCCTCAAACACCAGGCTCCCGTCTCCCTCACCCACTCGGACTCTCCCTCCCTCACCCCCTCGGGTGCTCACCTCTGTTCTCTCTGCCCTCGGTGCGCGCGGTGGTGGAGGGCGTGAGTTGGTGTTGATTGTAGTGCTCCACGTGGGATCCTTTTTCCTCCCCCCAACCATTTCTTACACCGTGCTATGGACTCAGGGGGTGACCATGTCCCTGGTACCAAGAGCGCAAGTGAAATATTCAGTTCCCCGCGAGACTTCGCTGACCCTCTTTCTCTCGTTTCCCCCCCACCTCGGCCCCTCACTCGCTGACCCAGCTCATGGACATCGTAGACAGCTGTCCGACCCCTCCACCCAGGCCAGACACCAGCAGCGTGGAGCGGACAGAAACCCGGGGGTTCAGTGTCCGTGATGCCCCGTGGATCTGCAGCAGGTACGTGTGGAATGGGGTGGGGGGCTGCATTGATATATCGACATTCACCAACCCAGAATGTTCCCAGTGCGGTGCTCCCTGGGCACCGACCCTCCCCACACACAGTGCAGCGCTCCCTGGGCACCGACCCTCCCCACACAGTGCGGCGCTCCCTCAGCACCGACCCTCCCCACACACAGTGCGGCACTCCCTCAGCACCGACCCTCCCCACACAGTGCGGCGCTCCCTCAGCACCGACCCTCCCCACACAGTGCGGCGCTCCCTCAGCACCGACCCTCCCCACACAGTGCGGCGCTCCCTCAGCACCGACCCTCCCCACACAGTGCGGCGCTCCCTCTGCACCGACCCTCCCCACACAGTGCGGGACTCCCTCAGCACCGACCCTCCCCACAGTGCGTCGCTCCCTCAGTACTGACCCTCCCCACGCAGTGCGGCGCTCCCTCGGCACCGACCCTCCCCACACAGTGCGGCGCTCCCTCAGCACCGACCCTCCCCACACAGTGCGGGACTCCCTCAGCACCGACCCTCCCCACAGTGCGTCGCTCCCTCAGTACTGACCCTCCCCACGCAGTGCGGCGCTCCCTCGGCACCGACCCTCCCCACACAGTGCGGCGCTCCCTCAGCACCGACCCTCCCCACACAGTGCGTCGCTCCCTCAGCACCGACCCTCCCCACACAGTGCGGCGCTCCCTCAGCACCGACCCTCCCCACACACAGTGCGGCACTCCCTCAGCACCGACCCTCCCCACACAGTGCGGCGCTCCCTCAGCACCGACCCTCCCCACACAGTGCGGCGCTCCCTCAGCACCGACCCTCCCCACGCAGTGCGGTGCTCCCTCTGCACCGACCCTCCCCACACACACAGTGCGGCGCTCCCTCTGCACCGACCCTCCCCACACACAGTGCGGCGCTCCCTCAGCACCGACCCTCCCCACACAATGCGGCGCTCCCTCAGCACCGACCCTCCCCACACAGTGCGGCGCTCCCTCAGCACCGACCCTCCCCACACACAGTGCGGTGCTCCCTCTGCACCGACCCTCCCCACACACACAGTGCGGCGCTCCCTCTGCACCGACCCTCCCCACACACAGTGCGGCGCTCCCTCAGCACTGACCCTCCCACAGTGCGGCACTCCCTGGGCACCGACCCTCCCCACACAGTGCGGCGCTCCCTGGGCACTGACCCTCCCCACACAGTGCGGCGCTCCCTCAGCACTGACCCTCCCCACACAGTGCGGCGCTCCCTCAGCACTGACCCTCCGACAGTGCGGCACTCCCTCAGCACTGACCCTCCCACAGTGCGGCACTCCCTCAGCACCGACCCTCCCCACACAGTGCGGCACTCCCTCAGCACCGACCCTCCCACAGTGCGGCGCTCCCTCAGCACCGACCCTCCCACAGTGCGGCGCTCCCTCAGCACCGACCCTCCCACAGTGCGGCGCTCCCTCAGCACTGACCCCCACACAGTGCGGCACTCCCTCAGCACCGACCCTCCCCACACAGTGCGGCGCTCCCTCAGTACTGACCCTCCCCACACAGTGCGGCGCTCCCTCTGCACCGACCCTCCCCACACAGTGCGGCGCTCCCTCTGCACCGACCCTCCCCACACAGTGCGGCGCTCCCTCTGCACCGACCCTCCCCACACAGTGCGGCGCTCCCTCAGCACCGACCCTCCCCACACAGTGCGGCGCTCCCTCAGCACTGAATATCTCTCTCTCTCTCTCTCTCTCTATTAGCAGACACCCAATCTCAGCAGTACAGAAGATTTCCCCGCTTTTAGCGCTGTTGTGAGTCAGAAGACCCCCACCGTGTGGGCACAGAAGCGGTTCTGAGGTCAGTGGGTCCCTTTTCCAACTGGGGAGAAACCTCGGCGGGCGAAATGGGCTTGAGAGAAACTTTCCAAAAAAACAATTATCGAACTCTCACCAATCTCCCCCCACACCCAATCAAATTGTGCAATAAATTCTGAGCAAATTTAAGAGTGTTTGTTATTCTATATATAAACCACCCCGAACCCCTCGATTAGATTCCAGTCTGTAACTCACTCCCGGGTATCTGTTATTCTATATATAAACCACCCCGAACCCCTCGATTAGATTCCAGTCTGTAACTCACTCCCGGGTATCTGTTATTCTGTATATAAACCACCCCGAACCCCTCGATTAGATTCCAGTCTGTAACTCACTCCCAGGTATCTGTTATTCTGTATATAAACCACCCCGAACCCCTCGATTAGATTCCAGTCTGTAACTCGCTCCCGGGTATCTGTTATTCTATATATAAACCACCCCGAACCCCTCGATTAGATTCCAGTCTGTAACTCACTCCCGGGTATCTGTTATTCTATATATAAACCACCCCGAACCCCTCGATTAGATTCCAGTCTGTAACTCACTCCCGGGTATCTGTTATTCTATATATAAACCACCCCGAACCCCTCGATTAGATTCCAGTCTGTAACTCACTCCCGGGTATCTGTTATTCTGTATATAAACCACCCCGAACCCCTCGATTAGATTCCAGTCTGTAACTCACTCCCGGGTATCTGTTATTCTGTATATAAACCACCCCGAACCCCTCGATTAGATTCCAGTCTGTAACTCACTCCCGGGGAGCTGTTATTCTATATATAAACCACCCCGAACCCCTCGATTAGATTCCAGTCTGTAACTCACTCCCGGGTATCTGTTATTCTGTATATAAACCACCCCGAACCCCTCGATTAGATTCCAGTCTGTAACTCACTCCCGGGGAGCTGTTATTCTGTATATAAACCACCCCGAACCCCTCGATTAGATTCCAGTCTGTAACTCACTCCCGGGTATCTGTTATTCTATACATAAACCACCCCGAACCCCTCGATTAGATTCCAGTCTGTAACTCACTCCCGGGTATCTGTTATTCTATATATAAACCACCCCGAACCCCTCGACTAGATTCCAGTCTGTAACTCACTCCCGGGTATCTGTTATTCTATATATAAACCACCCCGAACCCCTCGATTAGATTCCAGTCTGTAACTCACTCCCGGGTATCTGTTATTCTATATATAAACCATCCCGAACCCCTCGATTAGATTCCAGTCTGTAACTCACTCCCGGGTATCTGTTATTCTGTATATAAACCACCCCGAACCCCTCGATTAGATTCCAGTCTGTAACTCACTCCCGGGTATCTGTTATTCTATATATAAACCACCCCGAACCCCTCGATTAGATTCCAGTCTGTAACTCACTCCCGGGGAGCTGTTATTCTATATATAAACCACCCCGAACCCCTCGATTAGATTCCAGTCTGTAACTCACTCCCGGGTAGCTGTTATTCTGTATATAAACCACCCCGAACCCCTCGATTAGATTCCAGTCTGTAACTCACTCCCGGGTATCTGTTATTCTATATATAAACCACCCCGAACCCCTCGATTAGATTCCAGTCTGTAACTCACTCCCGGGTATCTGTTATTCTGTATATAAACCACCCCGAACCCCTCGATTAGATTCCAGTCTGTAACTCACTCCCGGGTATCTGTTATTCTATATATAAACCACCCCGAACCCCTCGATTAGATTCCAGTCTGTAACTCACTCCCGGGGAGCTGTTATTCTGTATATAAACCACCCCGAACCCCTCGATTAGATTCCAGTCTGTAACTCACTCCCGGGTATCTGTTATTCTGTATATAAACCACCCCGAACCCCTCGATTAGAGCTGTAACTCCTCGATTTAACACCCAGAAAAATTTCGTCAGTCGTTAGCTTCAAGTATTTTATTCACTGTGAGGTGTTCGGAATATCTTGCTGAGTTAATGCTTTGTTTAATTGGAGAATCTGTTGTGCCCTGCCTCGTCTGGTGAAGGCAGGGCACGCACCAAGAAAGTCCCAGGCCTCATTCTGGGCCTGGCCTGTTCCGAGCCTGAGGCCTAGCCCCCACAGCCTGAGGTCGGTGGGGGGCGCGTTGACTGTTCTGGGTCTCTGGGGCGGTCCCCGGGGCGACGGAGGGCCCCCGTCTCCAGAGATCTGAGGTGGAGGTCGGAGAAGGCGCAGACGGAAGCGAGTTGGGCGGCCCTCGGTTGAGGGCAGGAAGTAGCCGTTTGGCGTGTATCTTGTAGGGGGGGGTGGGAGGAGGTGCGGTCAAGAGGTCAGAGGCCGAGGAGCTTGAAGGCGTCGCTGAAATCTTCGAACTCGTCAAGAGGCTGTGAGGGGAGGACGGAGGCAAAAAACAGCCTGTTAGCTCGAGTCATAAGAACATAAGAAATAGGAGCAGGAGTAGGCCATCTAGCCCTTCGAGCCTGCCCCGCCGTTCAATAAGATCATGGCTGATCTGTCGTGGCTCAGTTCCACTTTCCCGCCCTCTCCCCATAACCCTTAATCCCCTCTCTTATCAAAAACCCATCAACCCGCGTCTTAAAAATATTTAGCGAGGCAGCCTCCACCACTTCAACGGGCAGAGAATTCCAGAGATTCACCACCCTTTGAGTGAAGAAGTTCCTCCTCAACTCCGTTCTAAACCGCCCCCCCTTTATCTTGAGGCTGTGCCCCTAGTCCTACTGTCCTTTCTGAGCGGGAAGAGTCTCTCCACCTCTATCCTATCCATCCCATTCATCATCTTATACATCTCAATGAGATCTCCCCTCATTCTTCTAAACTCTAACGAGTACAAGCCTAGTTTATTCAGCCTCTCCTCATAGCTCAACCCCCTCAACTCCGGCATCAGCCTAGTAAACCTCCTCTGCACTCCCTCCAAGGCCAAAATATCCTTGCGTTAAGTGCGGCGCCCAAAACTGCACACAGTACTCCAGCTGCAGCCTCACCAATGCCCTATACAGCTGCAGCAAGACCTCCCTACTTTTATATTCAATCCCCCTCGCTATGAAGGCCAGCATCCCATTCGCCTTCCTGACCACCTGCTGCACTTGCAAGCTGGGTTTTTGCGACTCATGCACAAGGACACCCAGGTCCCTCTGCACCGTCGCCTGCTGCAGTTTTTCGCCCCGTAAGTAATAGTCCTTCCTATCATTATTCCTACCAAAGTGGACCACCTCGCACTTGCCAACATTAAATTCCATTAGCCATTTCCTGGCCCATTCGCCCAGCCTATCTAGATCCTTCTGCAGACTATCCACACCCTCCGCACAATTTGCCGTTCCCCCAATCTTGGTGTCATCAGCAAATTTCGACACCCTGCACTCGGTTCCCTCCTCCAGATCATCTATATAAATGGTAAATAGCTGAGGCCCCAGCACCGACCCCTGGGGCACCCCACTAGTCACCAACCGCCAATCCGAATAGCACCCATTGACCCCCACTCTCTGTCTCCTATTTGACAACCAATCCTCTATCCACGCTAACACCCTACCCCCAACTCCATGTCCCCCTGACCTTCTGCAATAACCTCTTGTGAGGTACCTTGTCAAACGCCTTCTGAAAATCCAGAAAGACCGCATCCACCGGCTCTCCTCTATCCACCGCCCTAGACACATCCTCATAGAACTCCAGTAAATTTGTCGCAGTCAGCTCACGGCGTGACACGGTCTTCCCGTGTCTCAGGAAGGCTGTGCCGGGCCTTCGGAAAGAGGGAGGTTCCCAAGACCGATCCCAGGAAGGAAGATCTCCTCGAGTGAGGAACAGGTCGAAGACTCTGGGTCTGCACTCGATGGGGGTTTAGAAGGACGAGGGGGTGCGGGATAGATTTGCGGAGGTTTACAGCACGGAAACAGGCCCTTCGGCCCAACTTGCCCATGCTGGCCCCCCTAAGCTAACCCCAATTGCCCCCATTTGGCCCATATCCCTCTATACCCATCGTACCCGTGTAACTCTCCCCGCTCCCTCCTCCCCTCTCCCTCCTCCCCTCTCCCTCCTCCCCGCTCCCTCCTCCCCTCTCCCTCCTCCCCTCTCCCTCCTCCCCTCTCCCTCCTCCCCTCTCCCTCCTCCCCTCTCCCTCCTCCCCTCTCCCTCCTCCCCTCTCCCTCCTCCCCTCTCCCTCCTCCCCTCTCCCTCCTCCCCTCTCCCTCCTCCCCTCTCCCTCCTCCCCTCTCCCTCCTCCCCTCTCCCTCCTCCCCTCTCCCTCCTCCCCTCTCCCTCCTCCCCTCTCCCTCCTCCCCTCTCCCTCCTCCCCTCTCCCTCCTCCCCTCTCCCTCCTCCCCTCTCCCTCCTCCCCTCTCCCTCCTCCCCTCTCCCTCCTCCCCTCTCCCTCCTCCCCCTCTCCCTCCTCCCCTCTCCCAATGGGCAGTGGACTGACCGCCCACCCGATGCCCCAAGCTGGGGAAGGGGTGGGTGTCTGAGAGTCACAGAGGTTTACAGCACGGAAACAGGCCATTCGGCCCAACTTGTCCCTGCCACCCCTTTTCTTTTAAACCCCTAAGCTAGTCCCAATTGCCCCCATTTGGCCCATATCCCTCTATACCCATCGTACCCGTGTAACTGTCTCAATGCTTTTTAGAAGATAAAATTGTCCCCTCCTCTACTACTGCCTCTGGCAGCTCGTTCCAGACACTCACCACCCTCTGGGTGAAAAAATTACCCCCTCTGGACCCTTCTGTATCTCTCCCCTCTCACCTTAAACCCTCTGCCCTCTAGTTTTAGACTCCCCTACCTTTGGGGGAAAAGATACTGACTATCTCGCTGATCTGTGCCCCTCATTATTTTATAGACCTCTATAAGATCACCCCTCCAGAGAAAAAAGTCCCAGTCTATCCCAGCCTCTCCTCAATCCATCAAGTCCCCGGTAACATCCTAGTAAATCTTTTCTGCGCTCTTTCTAGTTTAATAATATCCTTTCTATAATAGGGTGACCAGAACTGTACACAGTATTTCCAAGTGTGGCCTTACCAATGTCTTGTACAACTTCAACAAGACGTCCCCAACTCCTGTATTCTGACCGATGAAACCAAGCTTGCCGACTGCCTTCTTCACCACTCTGTCCCCCACTTTCAAGGAGCTATGAACCTTTCCCCCGCGATCTCTCTGTTCTGTAACTCTCCCCTACCATTAACTGAGTGAATCCTGCCCCTGGTTCCATCGACCAAAATGCATCACCTCGCGTTTATCTAAATTAAACTGCATCCGCCGTTCGTCAGCCCACTGGCCCAACTGATCAAGATCCCGTTACAATCGGAGGGAGCTTTCTCCACCGTCCCACCAATCTTGGGGTCATCTGCAAACTTAGGCCCCCGATATTGTCATCCAAATCATTAATATAAATGACCAATAACTGTGGGCTCAGCACCGACCCCTGAGTCTGGTCTCCAGTTTGACAAACAACCCTCTACAACCAACACTCCACCTTCTGTCAAGAGGCCAATTTTGTATCCATTTGGACACCTCATCCTGGATCCCATGAGATTTAACCATATGCAAACTTGCAGTACCTTCTCAAGGACCTTGCTAAAGTCTACGTAGACATGGATGTCTTTCTCAGTGAACCTTACAGAATACTAAAAGTCCCCTGGGTATAGAACATAGAACATTACAGCGCAGAACAGGCCCTTCGGCCCACGATGTTGCGCCGACCAGTTAAAAAACAATGACCCTCTAACCTAAACCAATCCCTTTCCATCCATAAGCCTATCCACGGATCTATTAAACGCCCCCAAACTAGGCGCATTTACAACTGCAGCAGGCAGGGCATTCCAATCCCTCACCACCCTCTGGGTAAAGAACCTACCCCTGACATCCGTCCTATAACTACCACTCCTTAATTTAAAGCCATGCCCCCTCGTGCTAGCTTTCTCCATCCGAGGAGAAAGGCTATCACTGTCCACCCTATCTAAACCTCTAATCATCTTATATGTTTCAATAAGATCCCCTCTTAGCTGCCTTCTTTCTAACGAAAACAACCCCAAATCCCTCAGTCTCTCCTCATAGGACCTCCCCTCCATACCAGGCAACATCCTGGTAAACCTCCTCTGCACCCTCTCCAAAGCCTCCACATCCTTCCTGTAATGTGGGGACCAGAACTGCACACAATACTCCAAGTGCGGCCGCACTAGAGTAGTGTACAGTTGCAACATGACGCTGCGACTCCTAAATTCAATCCCCCTACCAATAAACGCCAAGACACCGTACGCCTTCCTAACAACCTTATCTACTTGATTCCCAACTTTCAGGGATCTATGTACACATACACCTAGATCCCTCTGTTCATCCACACTATTCAAAGTCCTCCCGTTAGCCCTATACTCGACACATCTGTTATTCCTACCAAAGTGAATTACCTCACACTTCTCCGCATTAAACTCCATCCGCCACCTCTCGGCCCAGCTCTGCAACCTATCTAAGTCACCCTGCAAACTATGACACCCTTCCTCACAATCTACCACACCTCCGACTTTGGTGTCATCAGCAAATTTACTGATCCACCCAACTATACCCTCATCCAGAACATTAATAAAAATTACAAACAGCAGTGGCCCCAAAACAGATCCCTGAGGCACACCACTCGTAACTGAACTCCATGACGAATATTTACCATCAACCACCACCCTCTGTCTCCTATCCGCTAGCCAATTCCTGATCCAAGTACCTAGATTACCCCCAATCCCATACATCTGCATTTTCTGCAGAAGCCCACCATGGTGAACCTTATCAAACGCCTTACTAAAATCCATATACACCACATCCACTGCCTTACCCCCATCCACCTCTTTGGTCACTTTCTCAAAAAACCCAATAAGGTTAGTAAGGCACGACCTACCCTCCACAAAACCATGCTGACTATCTCCAATCAACTCATTACTCTCCAAATAACTATAAATCCTATCCCTAATAATTTTTTCTAAAACCTTGCCCACAACAGAAGTAAGACTCACCGGTCTATAATTCCCGGGGAAGTCTCTGTTCCCCTTCTTAAACAATGGGACAACATTCGCTATCCTCCAATCTTCCGGTACTATACCAGAGACCAACGACGACCTGAAGATCAGAGCCAGAGGCTCCGCAATCACTTCTCTTGCCTCCCACAGAATCCTAGGGTAAATCCCATCCGGACCAGGGGACTTATCTATTTTCAAACCCTCAAGAATATCCAGCACATCCTCCTTATCAACTGTAATACTGTCTATTTTACACCCCTGCAACCCAGTGTCCTCCTCAGCTATATTCATGTCCCCCTGCGTGAACACTGAAGAGAAATATTGGTTCAATGCCTCTCCAATCTCTTCCGGTTCCACACATAACTTCCCTCTGCTGTCTATAACTGGCCCTAATCTTGCCCTGACCAACCTTCTATTCTTGACATATCTATAGAACGCCTTAGGATTCTCCTTAATCCTATCAGCCAGAGTCTTCCCATGTCCTCTTTTAGCCCTTCTTAACTCACTCTTCAACTCCCTCCTAGCCAATCTATGGGTATGGTGGACGTGGGGAAGGTGGTAGGAGAAACGAGGATCTGAGGGTACAGCCTCGGAGTAATGGGACTGGGATGAGGAGGAATCTCTTCAGCCAGAGAGGGTGGATGTGGGAATCTGTGGAGTTCACTGCTATAGAGAGGAGGCCAGGCCATTGAGTGTACTGGAGACAGAGATTGTGAGCAGGTTTGGGCTCCTGTATCTCATAGAACATAGAACATAGAACATAGAACATTACAGCGCAGAACAGGCCCTTCGGCCCACGATGTTGCGCCGACCAGTTACAAAAACAATGACCCACTAGCCTATACCAATCCCTTTTCGTCCATAAACCTATCCAGAGATCTCTTAAACGCCCCCAAACTAGACGCATTTACAACTGCAGCAGGCAGGGCATTCCAATCCCTCACCACCCGCTGGGTAAAGAACCTACCCCTGACATCCGTCCTGTAGCTACCCCCCTTAATTTAAAGCCATGCCCCCTCGTGCTAGCTTTCTCCATCCGAGGAAAAAGGCTATCACTATCCACCCTATCTAAACCTCTAATCATCTTATATGTTTCAATAAGATCCCCTCTTAGCCGCCTTCTTTCCAACGAAAACAACCCTAGATCCCTCAGTCTCTCCTCATAGGACCTCCCCACCATACCAGGCAACATCCTAGTAAACCTCCTCTGCACCCTCTCCAACGCCTCCACATCCTTCTTGTAATGCGGGGGACCAGAACTGCACACAGTACTCCAAGTGCGGCCGCACTAGAGTAGTGTACAGTTGCAACATTACACTGCGACTCCTAAATTCAATCCCCCTACCAATAAACGCCAAGACACCGTACGCCTTCTTGACAACCTTATCTACTTGATTCCCAACTTTCAGGGATCTATGTACACACACACCTAGATCCCTCTGTTCATCCACACTATTCAAAGTCCTCCGTTAGCCCTATACTCGACACATCTGTTTATTCCTACCAAAGTGAATTACCTCACACTTCTCCGCATTAAATTCCATCCGCCACCTCTCGGCCCAGCTCTGCAACCTATCTAAGTCTCCCTGCAGACTATGACACCCTTCCTCACAATCTACCACACCTCCAACTTTGGTGTCATCAGCAAATTTACTAATCCACCCAACTATACCCTCATCCAGATCATTAATAAAAATTACAAACAACAGAAAGTTGTTATCTCGGGAAGGATTTTCCGGATCCTCGGAGAGGGGTCCAGAGGGAGGGTTCGCGAGAACGATCTCTGGAATGAGGAGCTTGAGGGGTTGAGGGACTCTGGGTCTGTACTGGATGGGAGTTTAGAATGATTAGGGGGAGGAATCTTATTGAAGCTTACAGCGAGGGCCCCGGGATAGAGTGGGACGGGGAGAGGGTGTCCCCACCCGGAGGGAAAACCCGAACAAGAGAGGGCACACGACCTCAGGGTGAAGGGACGGGCCTTTAAAACAGGAGGGATTTCTTCACCCAGAGAGTGGGGAATGTGGGGGGAATCTTTGCCACAGAGGAGGGCCGGGGTCACTGAGTGTCTATAAGACAGAGAGAGAGAAGTTCCTGATTAATAAGGGGATCGGGGGAAAATGAAGGGGAATGGGGATGAGAAATATATCAGCCGTGATAGAATGGGAGAGCAGACTCGATGGGCCGAGTGGCCTAATTCTGCTCCTATGTCTTATCGTCTTGGGGATTAGAGGGATGGTCTTTGGGAGATTTAGCGGATTGGAGGGATGGTCTTCGATGGGAGAATTAGGCGATTAGAGGGATGGTCTTCAATGGACAGTTAGGGGATTAGAGGGATGGTCTTCGATGGGAGAGTTAGGGGGATGGTTTTCGATGGGAGAGTTAGGGATTAGAGGGATGGTCTTCGATGGGAGAGTTAGGGGATTAGAGGGATGGTCTTCGATGGAGAGTTAGGGGATTAGAGGGATGGTCTTCGATGGAGAGTTAGGGGATTAGAGGGATGGTCTTCGATGGGAGAGTTAGGGGGATGGTCTTCGATGGGAGAGTTAGGGGGATGGTCTTCGATGGGAGAGTTAGGGGGATGGTCTTCGATGGGAGAGTTAGGGGATTAGAGGGATGGTCTTCGATGGAGAGTTAGGGGGATTAGAGGGAGGGTCTTCGATGGGGAGTTAGGGGATTAGAGGGATGGTCTTCGATGGGAGAGTTGGATTAGAGGGCTGGTCTTCGATGGGAGAGTTGGATTAGAGGGATGGTCTTCGATGGGAGAGTTGGGGGATTAGAGGGATGGTCTTCGATGGGAGAGTTAGGGGGATGGTCTTCGATGGGAGAGTTAGGGGATTAGAGGGATGGTCTTCGCTGGGAGAGTTAGGGGGTTAGAGGGAGGGTCTTCGATGGAGAGTTGGGGGATTAGAGGGATGGTCTTCGATGGGAGAGTTGGATTAGAGGGATGGTCTTCGATGGAGAGTTGGATTAGAGGGATGGTCTTCGATGGAGAGTTGGATTAGAGGGATGGTCTTCGATGGGAGAGTTGGATTAGAGGGATGGTCTTCGATGGGAGAGTTGGATTAGAGGGATGGTCTTCGATGGGAGAGTTGGATTAGAGGGATGGTCTTCGATGGAGAGTTGGATTAGAGGGATGGTCTTCGATGGAGAGTTGGATTAGAGGGATGGTCTTCGATGGAGAGTTGGATTAGAGGGATGGTCTTCGATGGGAGAGTTGGATTAGAGGGATGGTCTTCGATGGGAGAGTTGGATTAGAGGGATGGTCTTCGATGGGAGTTGGATAGAGGGATGGTCTTCGATGGAGAGTTGGGGGATTAGAGGGATGGTCTTCGATGGAGAGTTAGGGGATTAGAGGGAGGGTCTTCAATGGGAGAGTTAGGGGATTAGAGGGATGGTCTTCGATGGAGAGTTGGATTAGAGGGATGGTCTTCGATGGGAGAGTTAGGGGATTAGAGGGAGGGTCTTCGATGGAGAGTTAGGGGATTAGAGGGATGGTCTTCGATGAAGAGTTGGGGGATTAGAGGGATGGTCTTCGATGGGATTCAGAATTTACTGATGGCAAGGGAATGAGGAGGAGGTGGAGAGCTGGGAGGGAGCAACATCCCCCAAAGCCCACGGTGAATACCGACGTACCTCCAGGATTCTGCGTAACAATCGGCTCAACCGGACTGAGTTCTCGTGGAGTCCCTCCCAAGCCTTGAAGCCTTTCTCCTTTGTCGCCACGAAAGTGTTCCAGCAGTAAAAATAATCTTTATAGAAAACAGAAAACCACACGGGATTAGTTACAGAGTCAAGTTCTACAGGGATTAGGACTGATCTAAAGGGCTTCCGTTTACAAAAATAATCTCCCTGCGTTTCCAATTAAAGGAAGGTAGATTTTGGATTAGATTGACCGATGGGGCCAGTGGGCTGGCAAACGGCGGATGCAGTTTAATTTAGACAAATGATGCATTTTGCTCGATGGAACCAGGGGCAGGACTTTACTCAGTTAATGGTAGGGGAGAGTTACAGATCGGAGAGATCTAGGGGGACAGGTTCATAGCTCCCTTGAAAGTGGGGGACAGAGTGGTGAAGAAGGCATTCGGCAAGCTTGCTTTCATGGCTCAGAATACAAGAGTTGGGACATCTTGTTGAAGTTGTACAAGACATTGGTAAGGTCACACTTGGAAATACTGTGTACAGTTCTGGTCACCCTATTATAGAAAGGATATTATTAAACTAGAAAGAGCGCAGAAAAGATTTACTAGGATGTTACCGGGATTTGATGGATTGAGGAGAGGCTGGGATAGACTGGGACGTTTTTCTCTGGAGGGGTGATCTTATAGAGGTCTATAAAATAATGAGGGGGCACAGATCAGCGAGATAGTCAATATCTTTTCCCCCAAAGGTAGGGGAGTCTAAAACTAGAGGTTTAAGGTGAGAGGGGAGAGATACAGAAGGGTCCAGAGGGGGTATTTTTTCACCCAGAGGGTGGTGAGTGTCTGGAACGAGCTGCCAGAGGCAGTAGTAGAGGCGGGGACAATTTTATCTTTTAAAAAAGCATTTAGACAGATACATGGGTACGATGGGTATAGAGGGATATGGGGGCAATTGGGATTAACTTAGGGGGTTAGAGAAAAGGGGTAGCATGGACAATTTGGGCCAAATGGCCTGTTTCCATGCTGTAAATCTCTGTGACCACCGTGACTCTTGTGACAATGTGGTTACTGGGAGGAGGTTGGTCCACCACCAACCTCAGTCCTGCGTAGAATTTAGCACTCCTGTCTCACAGCGCCAGGGACCCGGGTTCGATTCCCGGAGGGGGGCACGGTGACACAGTGTGTTAGCACTGCTGTCTCACAGCGCCAGGGACCCGGGTTCGATTCCCGGGGGGGGGGCACGGTGACACAGTGGGTTAGCACTGCTGTCTCACAGCGCCAGGGACCCGGGTTCGATTCCCGGGGAGGGGCACGGTGACACAGTGGGTTAGCACTGCTGTCTCACAGCGCCAGGGACCCGGGTTCGATTCCCCGGGGGGGGGGGGGGGGCACGGTGACACAGTGGGTTAGCACTGCTGTCTCACAGCGCCAGGGACCCGGGTTCGATTCCCTGGGGGGGGGCACGGTGACACAGTGGGTTAGCACTGCTGTCTCACAGCGCCAGGGACCCGGGTTCGATTCCCCGGAGGGGGGCACGGTGACACAGTGGGTTAGCACTGCTGTCTCACAGCGCCAGGGACCCGGGTTCGCTTCCCCGGGGGGGGCACGGTGACACAGTGGGTTAGCACTGCTGTCTCACAGCGCCAGGGACCCGGGTTCGATTCCCGGGGTGGGGGGGGGCACGGTGACACAGTGGGTTAGCACTGCTGTCTCACAGCGCCAGGGACCCGGGTTCGATTCCCCGGGGGGGGCACGGTGACACAGTGGGTTAGCACTGCTGTCTCACAGAGCCAGGGACCCGGGTTCGATTCCCGGGGAGGGGCACGGTGACACAGTGGGTTAGCACTGCTGTCTCACAGCGCCAGGGACCCGGGTTCGATTCCCCGGGGGGGGGGGGCACGGTGACACAGTGGGTTAGCACTGCTGTCTCACAGCGCCAGGGACCCGGGTTCGATTCCCCGGGGGGGGGGGGGCACGGTGACACAGTGGGTTAGCACTGCTGTCTCACAGCGCCAGGGACCCGGGTTCGATTCCCCGGGGGGGGGGGGGGGGGGCACGGTGACACAGTGGGGTTAGCACTGCTGTCTCCACAGCGCCAGGGACCCGGGTTCGATTCCCCGTGGGGGGGGGCACGGTGACACAGTGGGTTAGCACTGCTGCCTCACAGCGCCAGGGACCCGGGTTCGATTCCCGGCCTTGGGTGACTGTCTGTGCGGAGTCTGCACATTCTCCCCGTGTCTGCATGGGTTTCCTCCGGGTGCTCCGGTTTCCCCCCACAGTCTGAAAGACGTGCTGGTTCGGGTGCATTGGGCCGTGCTAAATTCTCCCTCAGTGTAACCCGAACAGGTGCCAGACTGTGGCAACTAGGGGACTTTCACAGTAACTTCATTGCAGTGTTAATGTAAGCCTACTTGTGACTAATAATAAATAAAATAAACTTAACTACAGTTAGCAACCACAGTAAGTTAAGTTGGAAATTTGAGTCTGGAAACAAATGTTGCTTATTTGGAACTGAAATTGTGATAAGTTAGAAATTTCAGTTGTTTCCTTTCAAATTAATAATTAAGCTGTTTCTTAGAAAATTATTTAAAGTGTTGTGAATGCAGTTCTCAACACCGGTGCCCCACAGGGCTGTGTTCTCAGCCCCCTCACTATCCTCCTCATACACCCTCTGTCCGTGCGCCCAAATCCCCTCCAATCTCCATTCCCCAGTCTGCCGATGACCCCCCCACTGCGGTGGGTCGGATCTCACACAGAGACGAGACAGGAACGAGACGGAGAACCTGGTGAACTGGGCGTGGGGACAATAATCTCTCCCCCAACAAGACGATGGAGATGGTCACCGGCTTCAGGAGGTGTAAAGGGGAACCTGCCCCCCTTCCCCGCTGTCTACATCAACGGGGACCGAGTAGAAAGGGTGGAGAGAGCTTCAAGGTGTCCAGATCACCGACAACCTGTCCTGGTCCCCCCCACAACGCTGACACTATAGTTAAGAAAGCCCCACCAACGCCTCTACTTTCTCAGAAGACTGAGGAAATTTGGCATGTCCGCTACGGACTCTCCCCAACTTTTACAGACGCCCCCATAGAAAGCATTCTCTCTGGGTTGGATCACAGCTCGGTCTGGGATCCTGCTGTGCCCAAGACCGCAAGGGAACTACAAAAGGGGTGGTGAATGTAGCCCCCAATCCCATCACACAAACCAGCCTCCCATCCATTGACTCCGTCTACACTTCCCGCTGCCTCAGGGTGGGGGGAAAAGCAGCCGGGATAATTAAGGACCCCCCCCCCCACACACACACCCCGGACATTCTCTCTTCCACCTTCTTACATCGGGGAAAAGATACAAAAGTCTGAGGTCCCGTACCGACCGACTCAAGAACAGCTTCTTCCCTGCTGCTGTCAGACTTTTGAATGGACCCACCTCGCATTAAGCTGATCTTTCTCCTACACCCTCGCTGTGACTGTAACACTACATTCTGCACCCTCTCCTTTCCTTCTCTATGAACGGTATGCTTTGTCTGTATAGGGCGTGAGAAACAATACTTTTCACTGCGTCCCAGTGACAATAATAAATCAATCAAAAGGTTCAGGGGATTGGCCATGTTAAATTGTCCCTTAGTGTCCAAAGATGTGTAGGTTAGGTTGATTGGCCATGCTAAATTGTCCCTTAGTGTCCAAAGATGTGTAGGTTAGGGGGATTGGCCATGCTAAATTGTCCCTTAGTGTCCAAAGATGTGTAGTTAGATGGATTGGCCATGCTAAATTGTCCCTTAGTGTCCAAAGATGTGTAGGTTAGGGTGGATTGGCCATGCTAAAATTGTCCCTTAGTGTCCAAAGATGTGTAGGTTAGGGTGGATTGGCCATGCTAAATTGTCCCTTAGTGTCCAAAGATGTGTAGGTTAGGGTGGATTGGCCATGCTAAATTGTCCCTTAGTGTCCAAAGATGTGTAGGTTAGGGTGGATTGGCTGGGTGAATAGACAGATGATCCTTGCTCTGTCGAAGAGTTAGTGCAGGTTGCATTGGCTGAGTGTCCTCCTGCCCTCGAGAGATCCTACGATACTTGGCCCTCCCTCGCAATAAAAACCAGTGTCCGATTTCCTTCCCTGACCCCGTTACCCACTGTCTCTCTCCCCTTATTAGTTCCTGGGACACGGGGGGGATTCGAACCCGGGTCCCCCCAAAATATCACCGTCCCGGGTACAAAACTGGTGGGCAGACGGGAGACAGAGAGTAGGGAGTAAACGGGTCTGTTTCTGACTTGCGGTCGTCAACTAGTGGCGTTCCGCAGGGATCTGTGCTCGGAATAATGTTCACGTGAATATATGAATGATCAGGAACGTAAGAACATAAGAATAGGAGCAGGAGTAGGCCATCTAGCCCTCCGAGCCTGCCCCGCCATTCAATAAGATCATGGCTGATCTGTCGTGGCTCAGTTCCACATTCCCGCCCTCTCCCCATAACCCTTAATCCCCTCTCTTATCAAAAACCCATCAATCCGCGTCTTAAATATATTTAGCGAGGCAGCCTCCACCACTTCAACGGGCAGAGAATTCCAGAGATTCACCACCCTTTGAGTGAAGAAGTTCCTCCTCAACTCCGTTCTAAACCGCCCCCCCTTTATCTTGAGGCTGTGCCCCCTAGTCCTACTGTCCTTTCTGAGCGGGAAGAGTCTCTCCACCTCTATCCTATCCATCCCATTCATCATCTTATACGTCTCAATGAGATCTCCCCTCATTCTTCTAAACTCTAACGAGTACAAGCCCAGTTTATTCAGCCTCTCCTCATAGCTCAACCCCCTCAACTCCGGTATCAGCCTAGTAAACCTCCTCTGCACTCCCTCCAAGGCCAAAATATCCTTGCGCAAGTGCGGCGCCCAAAACTGCACACAGTACTCCAGCTGCGGCTCACCAATGCCCTATACAGCTGCAGCAAGACCTCCCTACTTTTATAGGGAAGAGGGTGCTGAGTATTATTTACAGATTTGTAGATGATACAAAGTCGAGTGGGAGGGTGAGCTGTGGGGTGGAAACAGAGAGGCTTCAGTGAGATTTGGACAGGCCCCAGTGTGTGGGAAAATACATGGCGGACGCAGGGTAATGTGGGTAAATGTGAGGTTATCCACTTTGGGAGCAATAATAGGAGGACAGATTGTTATTTGAGAGAGGCGGATACTCAGAGAGACCTTGGAGTTCTCGTGTATCGGTTGCTGACAGTAAGCTCGCAGGTACAGCAGGCAGTAGAGAAGGGAAAAGGTATGTTGGTCTTCAGAGCGGGAAGATTGGAGTGTAGGGGTAGGGATGTTTTGCTGCAATTGTACAGGGCCTTGGTGAGGCCTCACCTGGAGTATTGGGAGCAGTTTTGGTCTCCTGATCTGAGGAAGGATGTTCCTCGCTGTAGAGGGAGCCCAGCGAGGGGTTTCCCAGGCCGATCCCTGGGACGGCAGGTCCGTCATATGAGGAGAGACTGAGTGGGTGAGGATTACATTCACTGGGGTTTGGAAGAGTGAGAAGGGGGATCTGATAGAAACTTATAAAATTCACACAGGGTTCGATTCAGAAAGAGTGTTCCCCATGGGTGGGGGGAGCCCAGAACTAGGGGGGGGGGTCAGAGTTTGAGGATAAGGGACAGGGTTCGATTCAGAAAGTGTGTTCCCCATGGGTGGAGGGAGCCCAGAACTAGGGGGGGGGGGTCAGAGTTTGAGGATAAGGGGTAAACCTTGCAGGACTGAGGTGAGAGAAATTTCTTCACCCAGAGAGCAGTGGGATTCACTCCCACAGAAAGGAGTTGGGGCCAGAACATGGTGCGATTTCGAGAAGGAATTAGATATCGCTCGAATTTGGCCATGCTAAATTGCCCCTTAGTGTCCAAAGATGTGTAGGTTAGGGGGGATTGGCCATGCTAAATTGCCCCTTAGTGTCCAAAGATGTGTAGGTTAGGGGGGATTGGCCATGCTAAATTGCCCCTTAGTGTCCAAAGATGTGTAGGTTAGGGGGGATTGGCCATGCGAAATTGCCCCTTAGTGTCCAAAGATGTTTAGTTAGATGGATTGGCCATGCTAAATTGCCCCTTAGTGTCCAAAGATGTGTAGGTTAGGGTGGATTGGCCATGCTAAATTGTCCCTTAGTGTCCAAAGATGTGCAGGTTAGGTGGATTGGCCATGCTAAATTGTCCCCTAGTGTCCAAAGATGAGTAGGTTAGGGTGGATTGGCCATGCTAAATTGTCCCTTAGTGTCCAAAGATGTGTAGGTTAGGTGGATTGGCCATGCTAAATTGTCCCTTAGTGTCCAAAGATGTTTAGTTAGATGGATTGGCCATGCTAAATTGTCCCTTAGTGTCCAAAGATGTGTAGGTTAGGGTGGATTGGCCATGCTAAATTGTCCCTTAGTGTCCAAAGATGTGTAGGTTAGGGGGATTGGCCATGCTAAATTGTCCGTTAGTGTCCAAAGATGTGTAGGTTAGGGTGGATTGGCCATGCTAAATTGCCCCTTAGTGTCCAAAGATGTGTAGGTTAGGGTGGATTGGCCATGCTAAATTGTCCGTTAGTGTCCAAAGATGTGTAGGTTAGGGGGATTGGTGGTGGTAAATTGCCGTGAGGGCAGTGGAATTCGGAAATTAGTTGAGGCCGAAATGTTGCGTGATTTTGGGAAGAAATTGGATCCAGCTCTTGGGGCCTTGAGGGATGGAGTGGAAAGTGTGTGGGAGGGAGGGTGGGTGGGGGGGGTCAGGATATTGGATGGATGGTCAACCATGGATGTACAGTGGGCTGAATGGCCTCGTGCTGCTAGCTCCTGCGCTTGTACATCGGGCTTCAACCGTCCGAAGGCCTTTTCCGTTGTAGTAGACGGAATCCGACACTCCGGGGCGCGTTTTTTCGGAGGGGGGGTGGGAAACGGGAGAGATTTGGAACGTCCTCCCCTCCCCTCTGACCCCCCTGACCCCTGACCCCACCCCGGTAGAGCTCTGACCTTTGTAGGTCATGACCCAGAGGCTGACGCCGGCCTGCTGGAGGCGCCGCAGGCCCTCGGGTTGGAGGGTCATGGCCCCGCAGTAGTAGAGGCGGGCCACGAAGAGGCGGAGGCGGAGGTTGGGCCGGGCGCGCAGGAAGTCCACCACCCGCAGGGCGCACTCGTAGCACGGGCTCCAGGAGCTGAACCAGGTCAGGCGGTAGGTGCGGTTGGGGTTGAGGTCCCAGTCTCTCAACAAGTGCAGGAAGACCATCTCGGCGTGCAGGCCAGGCTTGTTACGGAGGAAGCCGAAATCCAGGGAGCTGGAGCAGGCGCTGTCTCGCCGCTTTACGATGTACAACATGTAGGTCTCGTGTCTGCCTTTGGCCCAGCGCACATTCTTAAAGTGGTACAGAAACTGCTTCCGAGTCATGAGGCAACTGGAGAGAAAGAAGACAGAGCGGGGTTAGATACAGAGTAAAGATCCCTCTACACTGTCCCCCCATCAAACACTCCCAGGACAGGTACAGCACGGGGTTAGATACAGAGTAAAGATCCCTCTACACTGTCCCCATCAAACACTCCCAGGACAGGTACAGCACGGGGTTAGATACAGAGTAAAGCTCCCTCTACACTGTCCCCCCATCAAACACTCCCAGGACAGGTACATCACGGGGTTAGATACAGAGTAAAGCTCCCTCTACACTGTCCCCCCATCAAACACTCCCAGGACAGGTACAGCACGGGGTTAGATACAGAGTAAAGCTCCCTCTACACTGTCCCCCCATCAAACACTCCCAGGACAGGTACAGCACGGGGTTAGATACAGAGTAAAGCTCCCTCTACACTGTCCCCCCATCAAACACTCCCAGGACAGGGACAGCACAGGGTTAGATACAGAGTAAAGCTCCCTCTACACTGTCCCCCCCATCAAACACTCCCAGGACAGGTACAGCACGGGGTTAGATACAGAGTAAAGCTCCCTCTACACTGTCCCCCCCATCCCAGGACAGGTACAGCACGGGGTTAGATACAGAGTAAAGCTCCCTCTACACTGTCCCCCCATCAAACACTCCCAGGACAGGTACAGCACGGGGTTAGATACAGAGTAAAGCTCCCTCTACACTGTCCCCCCATCAAACACTCCCAGGACAGGTACAGCACGGGGTTAGATACAGAGTAAAGCTCCCTCTACACTGTCCCCCCCATCAAACACTCCCAGGACAGGTACAGCACGGGGTTAGATACAGAGTAAAGCTCCCTCTACACTGTCCCCCATCAAACACTCCCAGGACAGGTACAGCACGGGGTTAGATACAGAGTAAAGCTCCCTCTACACTGTCCCCCCATCAAACACTCCCAGGACAGGTACAGCACGGGGTTAGATACAGAGTAAAGCTCCCTCTACACTGTCCCCCCATCAAACACTCCCAGGACAGGTACAGCACGGGGTTAGATACAGAGTAAAGCTCCCTCTACACTGTCCCCCCCATCAAACACTCCCAGGACAGGTACAGCACGGGGTTAGATACAGAGTAAAGCTCCCTCTACACTGTCCCCCCATCAAACACTCCCAGGACAGGTACAGCACGGGGTTAGATACAGAGTAAAGCTCCCTCTACACTGTCCCCCCATCAAACACTCCCAGGACAGGTACAGCACGGGGTTAATAACACGGGGAGGTGTTTTTGGTTCAGGGTGTTATACATCAAACCACCCCCAGGGGGTGATATTATGTCAGCTAGGTGTAATTCTACTTGGTGCCCTCCAGGAGGCAGGTTTGCTGTGGATCCCGCAGTGTAATACCGCCTGCCGCCACTGGGTGTGAGGGTTGTTCGTTCGCTGCTTATCCAGCAGGGTAACTGTCATTCAATGTGTAAAAGAGCAGTGAGAGCAAGTTTGGCCTATTCGACTGCAGTGTGCATCACGGAGGGACCCGACTCGCTGCCTGATAGCCAATTTTTGAAAGTGGCTGGGGGCGGTCTGTATTAATATCATCGATAACACCCACCCAATAAACTCCTAACTTCAAAATAATCCTCGGAGGGTCAGTGCTGAGGGAGCGCCGCACTGTCAGAGGGTCAGTGCCGAGGGAGCGCCGCACTGTCAGAGGGTCAGTACGGAGGGAGTGCCGCACTGTCAGAGGGTCAGTGCTGAGGGAGTGCCGCACTGTCAGAGGGTCAGTGCTGAGGGAGTGCCGCACTGTCAGAGGGTCAGTGCTGAGGGAGTGCCGCACTGTCAGAGGGTCAGTGCTGAGGGAGTGCCGCACTGTCAGAGGGTCAGTGCTGAGGGAGCGCCGCACTGTCAGAGGGTCAGTGCTGAGGGAGTGCCGCACTGTCAGAGGGTCAGTACGGAGGGAGTGCCGCACTGTCAGAGGGTCAGTACGGAGGGAGTGCCGCACTGTCAGAGGGTCAGTGCTGAGGGAGTGCCGCACTGTCAGAGGGTCAGTGCTGAGGGAGTGCCGCACTGTCAGAGGGTCAGTGCTGAGGGAGTGCCGCACTGTCAGAGGGTCAGTGCTGAGGGAGTGCCGCACTGTCAGAGGGTCAGTGCCGAGGGAGTGCCGCGCTGTCAGAGGGTCAGTGCCGAGGGAGTGCCACGCTGTCAGAGGGTCAGTGCTGAGGGAGTGCCGCACTGTCAGAGGGTCAGTGCTGAGGGAGTGCCGCACTGTCAGAGGGTCAGTACGGAGGGAGTGCCGCACTGTCAGAGGGTCAGTACGGAGGGAGTGCCGCACTGTCAGAGGGTCAGTGCTGAGGGAGTGCCGCACTGTCAGAGGGTCAGTGCTGAGGGAGTGCCGCACTGTCAGAGGGTCAGTGCTGAGGGAGTGCCGCACTGTCAGAGGGTCAGTGCTGAGGGAGTGCCGCACTGTCAGAGGGTCAGTACTGAGGGAGTGTCGCACTGTCAGAGGGTCAGTGCTGAGGGAGTGCCGCACTGTCAGAGGGTCAGTGCTGAGGGAGCGCCGCACTGTCAGAGGGTCAGTGCTGAGGGAGCGCCGCACTGTCAGAGGGTCAGTGCTGAGGGAGCGCCGCACTGTCAGAGGGTCAGTGCTGAGGGAGCGCCGCACTGTCAGAGGGTCAGTGCTGAGGGAGCGCCGCGCTGTCAGAGGGTCAGTGCTGAGGGAGTGCCGCGCTGTCAGAGGGTCAGTGCTGAGGGAGTGCCGCACTGTCAGAGGGTCAGTGCCGAGGGAGCGCCGTAGTGTCAGAGGGTCAGTGCTGAGGGAGTGCCGCACTGTCAGAGGGTCAGTGCCGAGGGAGCGCCGTAGTGTCAGAGGGTCAGTACTGAGGGAGTGCCGCACTGTCAGAGGGTCAGTGCTGAGGGAGTGCCGCGCTGTCAGAGGGTCAGTGCTGAGGGAGTGCCGCGCTGTCAGAGGGTCAGTGCTGAGGGAGTGCCTCACTGTCAGAGGGTCAGTGCTGAGGGAGTGCTGCACTGTCAGAGGGTCAGTGCTGAGGGAGTGCCGCACTGTCAGAGGGTCAGTGCTGAGGGAGTGCCGCGCTGTCAGAGGGTCAGTGCCGAGGGAGTGCCGCGCTGTCAGAGGGTCAGTGCCGAGGGAGTGCCGCACTGTCAGAGGGTCAGTGCCGAGGGAGTGCCGCGCTGTCAGAGGGTCAGTGCCGAGGGAGCGCCGCACTGTCAGAGGGTCAGTGCCGAGGGAGCGCCGCACTGTCAGAGGGTCAGTGCCGAGGGAGCGCCGCACTGTCAGAGGGTCAGTGCCGAGGGAGCGCCGCACTGTCAGAGGGTCAGTGCCGAGGGAGCGCCGCACTGTCAGAGGGTCAGTGCCGAGGGAGCGCCGTAGTGTCAGAGGGTCAGTGGTGAGGGAGCGCCGCACTGTCAGAGGGTCAGTGCTGAGGGAGCGCCGCGCTGTCAGAGGGTCAGTGCCGAGGGAGTGCCGCGCTGTCAGAGGGTCAGTGCCGAGGGAGTGCCGCACTGTCAGAGGGTCAGTGCCGAGGGAGTGCCGCGCTGTCAGAGGGTCAGTGCCGAGGGAGCGCCGCACTGTCAGAGGGTCAGTGCCGAGGGAGCGCCGCACTGTCAGAGGGTCAGTGCCGAGGGAGCGCCGCACTGTCAGAGGGTCAGTGCCGAGGGAGCGCCGCACTGTCAGAGGGTCAGTGCCGAGGGAGCGCCGCACTGTCAGAGGGTCAGTGCCGAGGGAGCGCCGTAGTGTCAGAGGGTCAGTGGTGAGGGAGCGCCGCACTGTCAGAGGGTCAGTGCTGAGGGAGCGCCGCACTGTCAGAGGGTCAGTGCTGAGGGAGGGCCGCACTGTCAGAGGGTCAGTGCTGAGGGAGGGCCGCACTGTCAGAGGGTCAGTGGTGAGGGAGCGCCGCACTGTCAGAGGGTCAGTGCTGAGGGAGCGCCGCACTGTCAGAGGGTCAGTGCTGAGGGAGGGCCGCACTGTCAGAGGGTCAGTGCTGAGGGAGGGCCGCACTGTCAGAGGGTCAGTGCTGAGGGAGGGCCGCACTGTCAGAGGGTCAGTGCTGAGGGAGTGCCGCACTGTCAGAGGGTCAGTGCTGAGGGAGCGCCGCACTGTCAGAGGGTCAGTGCTGAGGGAGCGCCGCACTGTCAGAGGGTCAGTGCTGAGGGAGCGCCGCACTGTCAGAGGGTCAGTGCTGAGGGAGCGCCGCACTGTCAGAGGGTCAGTGCTGAGGGAGCGCCGCACTGTCAGAGGGTCAGTGCTGAGGGAGCGCCGCACTGTCAGAGGGTCAGTGCTGAGGGAGCGCCGCACTGTCAGAGGGTCAGTGCTGAGGGAGCGCCGCACTGTCAGAGGGTCAGTGCTGAGGGAGCGCCGCACTGTCAGAGGGTCAGTGCTGAGGGAGCGCCGCACTGTCAGAGGGTCAGTGCTGAGGGAGCGCCGCACTGTCAGAGGGTCAGTGCTGAGGGAGCGCCGCACTGTCAGAGGGTCAGTGCTGAGGGAGCGCCGCACTGTCAGAGGGTCAGTGCTGAGGGAGCGCCGCACTGTCAGAGGGTCAGTGCTGAGGGAGCGCCGCACTGTCAGAGGGTCAGTGCTGAGGGAGCGCCGCACTGTCAGAGGGTCAGTGCTGAGGGAGCGCCGCACTGTCAGAGGGTCAGTGTTGAGGGAGCGCCGCAGTGTCAGAGGGTCAGTGCCGAGGGAGCGCCGCACTGTCAGAGGGTCAGTGCCGAGGGAGCGCCGCACTGTCAGAGGGTCAGTGCCGAGGGAGCGCCGCACTGTCAGAGGGTCAGTGCCGAGGGAGCGCCGCACTGTCAGAGGGTCAGTACAGAGGGAGCGCCGCACTGTCAGAGGGTGAGTGCCGAGGGAGCGCCGCACTGTCAGAGGGTGAGTGCCGAGGGAGCGCCGCACTGTCAGAGGGTCAGTGCCGAGGGAGCGCCGCACTGTCAGAGGGTGAGTGCCGAGGGAGCGCCGCACTGTCAGAGGGTGAGTGCCGAGGGAGCGCCGCACTGTCAGAGGGTGAGTGCCGAGGGAGCGCCTCACTGTCAGAGGGTCAGTGCCGAGGGAGCGCCGCACTGTCAGAGGGTCAGTGCCGAGGGAGCGCCGCACTGTCAGAGGGTCAGTGCCGAGGGAGCGCCGCACTGTCAGAGGGTCAGTGCCGAGGGAGCGCCGCACTGTCAGAGGGTCAGTACTGAGGGAGCGCCGCACTGTCAGAGGGTCAGTGCCGAGGGAGCGCCGCACTGTCAGGCCTGCAGTTTCTCCAATAAGAGTTGGGTAATGAATAATGTGTCTGCTGTTTCGACGGTGGGTGTGATTTGAAGACGAAACGGGGAGGGATCTGGGTGTGGAGTGCGGTGATCGACAGAGGAGGGGAACTCTGCGATGTGACGTTCAGAGAACGGGGAATCCCTCACCCAATCTCGATATTCAGGTCTGCTGATGACGCCAATGCGGTGGGTGGGATCTCACACAGAGACGAGACAGGGAACGAGACGGAGAACCTGGTGAGCTGGGCGCGGGGACAATAATCTCTCCCCCAACGAGACGATGGAGATGGTCACCGGCTTCAGGAGGTGTAAAGGAGAACCTGCCCCCGAGTCTACATCAACGGGGACCGAGTAGAAAGGGTCGAGAGAGCTTCAAGGTGTCCAGATCACCGACAACCTGTCCTGGTCCCCCCACAACGCTGACACTATAGTTAAGAAAGCCCCACCTCTACTTTCTCTGCAGACTAAGGAAATTTGGCATGTCCGCTACGGACTCTCCCCAACTTTTACAGACGCCCCCATAGAAAGCATTCTCTCTGGGTTGGATCACAGCTCGGTCTGGGATCCTGCTCTGCCCAAGACCGCAAGGAACTACAAAAGGGGTGGTGAATGTAGCCCCCAATCCCATCACACAAACCAGCCTCCCATCCATTGACTCCGTCTACACTTCCCGCTGCCTCGGGGGGGGGGGAAAGCAGCCGGGATAATTAAGGACCCCCCCCCCCGACACACACACACCCCGGACATTCTCTCTTCCACCTTCTTCCGTCGGGGAAAAAGATACAAAAGTCTGAGGTCCCGTACCGACCGACTCAAGAACAGCTTCTTCCCTGCTGCTGTCAGACTTTTGAATGGACCCACCTCGCATTAAGCTGATCTTTCTCTACACCCTCGCTGTGACTGTAACACTACATTCTGCACCCTCTCCTTTCCTTCTCTATGAATGGTATGCTTTGTCTGTATAGCACGCGAGAAACAATCCTTTTCACTGTATCCCAGTGACAATAATAAATCAAATCAAATATTAAGCTGATCTTTCTCTACACCCTCACTGTGACTGTAACACTACATTCTGTACCCTCTCCTTTCCTTCTCTATGAACGGTATGCTTTGTCTGTACAGCGCGCAGGAAACAATCCTTTTCACTGTATCCCAGTGACAATAATAAATCAAATCAAAGATTAAGCTGATCTTTCTCTACACCCTCGCTGTGACTGTAACACTACATTCTGCACTCTCTCCTTTCCTTCTCTATGAATGGTATGCTTTGTCTGTGCAGCGTGCAAGAAACAATACTTTTCACTGTATCCCAGTGACAATAATAAATCAAATCAAATATTAAGCTGATCTTTCTCTACACCCTCGCTGTGTCTGTAACACCACATTCTGCACTCTCTCCTTTCCTTCTCTATGAGCGGTATGCTTTGTCTGTGCAGCGCGCGAGAAACAATACTTTTCACTGTATCCCAGTGATAATAATAAATCAAATCAAATATTAAGTTGATCTTTTTCTACACCCTCACTGTGACTGTAACACCACATTCTGCACCCTCTCCTTTCCTTCTCTATGAACGGTATTGCTTTGTCTGTGCAGCACGCAAGAAACAATGCTTCTCACCGTATCTCAACACACGGGGGGACAAAAACAAATCAAATCGGTTTCCAAATCAAAACCACCAGTGAAAGGGACAGGGGAGGTGCGGTCAGAGTCCCAGCTGGTGGGAGTGGGATCTTGCTGTGCCTCGCACAGTTGGAGGGGGTGGGGTGGGAGGCGAGGTGTCGTGTTGTGGTCGGGATGCGATTGAACTGGGCTGTGACTCAGCGGGGAACGGACTTGTTCCCCACCCCCCACCTCCCCCCCCCCCCCCCACCCCACCTCCCCCCCCCACCCCCAACTCTTGAGTTCTCCCCCTCAACCGCACCCCCCCCCCCCACTGGAGTCTCGGGCGGTGGTGATGGTCGGGGTTGTGAGGGGAGGGGGAGGATTCACGACAGAGGCTACTCTCACTCGATCTCTCCCCTCAACTCATCCCCCGCCCCCCCCGAGGATTGGGTCTGGGGAGAGTGGCTTCTCTGGGGAGTTTGAGTGAAAGCGAGGTGGGTGGGGAAGATTGAGGTTTGGGAGGCTAGGAATGGCACCGTGGGGGAGTGTGGGGGAAACTCCCTGAGGCCAGAATCGAAAGCTCTCTCTCTTACCTGTCCATCGTGTTTGAGTCTCTCAGAATGACAATCAACCGTCTCCCCGCAACTCAAATCAAATCAACCAGAAGCCCTCCCACACTGCCGCACAACTGCATCTCTGATTGGTGAGACGCAGAAAGTAAAGCTCCCTCTACACTGTCCCCCCCATCAAACACTCCCAGGACAGGTACAGCACGGGGTTAGATACAGAGTAAAGCTCCCTCTGCACTGTCCCCACATCAAACACTCCCAGGACAGGTACAGCACGGGGTTAGATACAGAGTAAAGCTCCCTCTACACTGTCCCCCCATCAAACGCTCCCAGGACAGGGACAGCACGGGGTTAGATACAGAGTAAAGCTCCCTCTACACTGTCCCCCCCAATCAAACACTCCCAGGACAGGTACAGCACGGGGTTAGATACAGAGTAAAGCTCCCTCTACACTGTCCCCCCCATCAAACACTCCCAGGACAGGTACAGCACGGGGTTAGATACAGAGTAAAGCTCCCTCTACACTGTCCCCCCCATCAAACACTCCCAGGACAGGTACAGCACGGGGTTAGATACAGAGTAAAGCTCCCTCTACACTGTCCCCCCATCAAACACTCCCAGGACAGGTACAGCACAGGGTTAGATACCGAGTAAAGCTCCCTCTACACTGTCCCCCCAGCAAACACTCCCAGGACAGGGACAGCACGGGGTTAGATACAGAGTAAAGCTCCCTCTACACTGTCCCCCCCATCAAACACTCCCAGGACAGGTACAGCACGGGGTTAGATACAGAGTAAAGCTCCCTCTACACTGTCCCCCGAATCAAACACTCCCAGGACAGGGACAGCACGGGGTTAGATACAGAGTAAAGCTCCCTCTGCACTGTCCCCCCCATCAAACACTCCCAGGACAGGTACAGCACGGGGTTAGATACAGAGTAAAGCTCCCTCTACACTGTCCCCCCATCAAACGCTCCCAGGACAGGGACAGCACGGGGTTAGATACAGAGTAAAGCTCCCTCTACACTGTCCCCCCAATCAAACACTCCCAGGACAGGTACAGCACGGGGTTAGATACAGAGTAAAGCTCCCTCTACACTGTCCCCCCCATCAAACACTCCCAGGACAGGTACAGCACGGGGTTAGATACAGAGTAAAGCTCCCTCTACACTGTCCCCCGAATCAAACACTCCCAGGACAGGGACAGCACGGGGTTAGATACAGAGTAAAGCTCCCTCTACACTGTCCCCCCATCAAACACTCCCAGGACAGGTACAGCACGGGGTTAGATACAGAGTAAAGCTCCCTCTACACTGTCCCCCCATCAAACGCTCCCAGGACAGGGACAGCACGGGGTTAGATACAGAGTAAAGCTCCCTCTACACTGTCCCCCCCAATCAAACACTCCCAGGACAGGTACAGCACGGGGTTAGATACAGAGTAAAGCTCCCTCTACACTGTCCCCCCCATCAAACACTCCCAGGAACAGGTACAGCACGGGGTTAGATACAGAGTAAAGCTCCCTCTACACTGTCCCCCCCATCAAACACTCCCAGGACAGGTACAGCACGGGGTTAGATACAGAGTAAAGCTCCCTCTACACTGTCCCCCCATCAAACACTCCCAGGACAGGTACAGCACAGGGTTAGATACCGAGTAAAGCTCCCTCTACACTGTCCCCCCAGCAAACACTCCCAGGACAGGGACAGCACGGGGTTAGATACAGAGTAAAGCTCCCTCTACACTGTCCCCCCCATCAAACACTCCCAGGACAGGTACAGCACGGGGTTAGATACAGAGTAAAGCTCCCTCTACACTGTCCCCCGAATCAAACACTCCCAGGACAGGGACAGCACGGGGTTAGATACAGAGTAAAGCTCCCTCTGCACTGTCCCCCCCATCAAACACTCCCAGGACAGGGACAGCACGGGGTTAGATACAGAGTAAAGCTCCCTCTACACTGTCCCCCCCATCAAACACTCCCAGGACAGGTACAGCACGGGGTTAGATACAGAGTAAAGCTCCCTCTACACAGTCCCCCCATCAAACACTCCCAGGACAGGGACAGCACGGGGTTAGATACAGAGTAAAGCTCCCTCTACACTGTCCCCCCATCAAACACTCCCAGGACAGGTACAGCACGGGGTTAGATACAGAGTAAAGCTCCCTCTACACTGTCCCCCCATCAAACACTCCCAGGACAGGTACAGCACGGGGTTAGATACAGAGTAAAGCTCCCTCTACACTGTCCCCCCCATCAAACACTCCCAGGACAGGTACAGCACGGGGTTAGATACAGAGTAAAGCTCCCTCTACACTGTCCCCCCATCAAACACTCCCTGGACAGGTACAGCACGGGGTTAGATACAGAGTAAAGCTCCCTCTACACTGTCCCCCCATCAAACACTCCCTGGACAGGTACAGCACGGGGTTAGATACAGAGTAAAGCTCCCTCTACACTGTCCCCCCATCAAACACTCTGAGGACTCTGTCCCTCTCTGTCTCTCTGTTTCTCTCTCTCTCCCTGATTCTCTCTGTCTCGCTCTCTCTCAAGTGTCTCTGTGTACAGTTCTGGTCACCCTATTATAGAAAGGATATTATTAAACTAGAAAGAGCGCAGAAAAGATTTACTAGGATGTTACCGGGGACTTGATGGATTGAGTTATAAGGAGAGGCTGGGATAGACTGGGACTTTTTTCTCTGGAGCGTAGAGGGGTGATCTTATAGAGGTCTATAAAATAATGAGGGGGCACAGATCAGCGAGATAGTCAATATCTTTTCCCCCAAAGGTAGGGGAGTCTAAAACTAGAGGGCAGAGGTTTAAGGTGAGAGGGGAGAGATACAGAAGGGTCCAGAGGGGGTAATTTTTTCACCCAGAGGGTGGTGAGTGTCTGGAACGAACTGCCAGAGGCAGTAGTAGAGACGGGGACAGTTTTATCTTTTAAAAAACATTTAGACAGTTACATGGGTACGATGGGTGTAGAGGGATATGGGGCAAATGGGGACAATTGGGATTAGCTTAGGGGGTTAAAGAAAAGGGGTGGAATGGACAAGTTGGGCCGAATGGCCTGTTTCCGTGCTGTAAACCTCTGTGACTCTGTGACTCTCTCAGGCAGCTCATTCCGAACCCTCACTCCCCCTCTGAGTAAAAAATCTGCCCCTCAAATGCCCCTGAACCTCCTACCCCTCATTTTTAACACTGATTTTGATTTGGTTTGATTTATTATTGTCACACGTGTTAACAGACGGTGAAAAGCATTGTTTCTCGCGCGCTGTACAGACAAAGCATACCGCTCATAGAGAAGGAAAGGAGAGGGTGCAGAATGTAGTGTTACAGTCACAGCGAGGGTGTAGAGAAAGATCAGCTTAATATTTGATTTATTATTGTCACTGGGATACAGTGAAAAGTATTGTTTCTGGCGCATGATACAGACAAAGCATACCGTTCACAGAGAAGGAAAGGAGAGGGTGCAGAATGTAGTGTTACAGTCACAGCGAGGGTGTAGAGAAAGATCAGCTTAATGCGAGGTGGGTCCATTCAAAAGTCTGACAGCAGCAGGGAAGAAGCTGTTCTTGAGTCGGTCGGTACGGGACCTCAGACTTTTGTATCTTTTTCCCCCGACGGAAGAAGGTGGAAGAGAGAATGTCCGGGGTGTGTGTGTGGGGGGGGGGTCCTTAATTATCCCGGCTGCTTTTCCCCCCCCCGAGGCAGCGGGAAGTGTAGACGGAGTCAATGGATGGGAGGCTGGTTTGTGTGATGGGATTGGGGGCTACATTCACCACCCTTTTGTAGTTCCTTGCGGTCTTGGGCACAGCAGGATCCCAGACCGAGCTGTGATCCAACCCAGAGAGAATGCTTTCTATGGGGGGCGTCTGTAAAAGTTGGGGAGAGTCAAAGAGAACAAAGGCAATCCCAGCTCAGGAACAGGCTCGTCAACCCCTCCTGTACCTACCGTGCTGCCCCCGATTGAACTAAAACCCCCTCCCCTTCCGGGGACCATATCTCTCTATTCCCATCCTGCTCATGGATTTGTCCAGATGCCCCGAAAAACTCACTATCTTATCCGCTCCCACTCTCGGCAGTGAGTTCCAGGCACCCACCAGGACACGTACAGCACGGGGTTAGATACAGAGTAAAGTTCCCTCTACACTGTCCCCCCATCAAACACTCCCAGGACAGGTACAGCACGGGGTTAGATACAGAGTAAAGCTCCCTCTACACTGAACCCCCATCAAACACTCCCAGGACAGGTACAGCACGGGGTTAGATACAGAGTAAAGCACCCTCTACACTGACCCCCCATCAAACACTCCCAGGACAGGGACAGCACGGGGTTAGATACAGAGTAAAGCACCCTCTACACTGACCCCCCATCAAACACTCCCAGGACAGGTACAGCACAGGGTTAGATACAGAGTAAAGCTCCCTCTACACTGTCCCCCCATCAAACACTCCCAGGATAGGTACAGCACAGGGTTAGATACAGAGTAAAGCACCCTCTACACTGACCCCCCATCAAACACTCCCAGGACAGGTACAGCACGGGGTTAGATACAGAGTAAAGCTCCCTCTACACTGTCCCCCCATCAAACACTCCCAGGACAGGTACAGCACGGGGTTAGATACAGAGTAAAGCTCCCTCTACACTGTCCCCCATCAAACACTCCCAGGACAGGTACAGCACGGGGTTAGATACAGAGTAAAGCTCCCTCTACACTGTCCCCCATCAAACACTCCCAGGACAGGTACAGCACGGGGTTAGATACAGAGTAAAGCTCTCTCTACACTGTCCCCCTCATCAAACACTCCCAGGACAGGTACAGCACAGGGTTAGATACAGAGTAAAGCTCTCTCTACACTGTCCCCCCATCAAACACTCCCAGGACAGGTACAGCACGGGGTTAGATACAGAGTAAAGCTCCCTCTACACTGTCCCCCCATCAAACACTCCCAGGACAGGTACAGCACGGGGTTAGATACAGAGTAAAGCTCCCTCTACACTGTCCCCCCATCAAACACTCCCAGGACAGGTACAGCACGGGGTTAGATACAGAGTAAAGCTCCCTCTACACTGTCCCCCCATCAAACACTCCCAGGACAGGTACAGCACGGGGTTAGATACAGAGTAAAGCTCCCTCTACACTGTCCCCCCATCAAACACTCCCAGGACAGGTACAGCACGGGGTTAGATACAGAGTAAAGCTCCCTCTACACCGTCCCCCCCCAACAAACGCCCTCAGCGTTCAGTTTCTGGTCTGTTGTAACCACCAGAATAGTCACGTTAACCTGCTATTGTCTGCATCTGACTTCAGGAAGTGTCAGCGAGCTTCTCGGTGAGCGAGCGCGATGCAGGCAGTGTGACCACCCACGGTAAACAGGATGTCCTGTGCCCAGAGAGGGAGATGCATGTGGAAAGTTGTTTTTCAAATTCGGCGCGGTTTATATTCAGGTCTCGCTCGCTGCTCTGTGACACAGATGTCTGGGCCCCGAGCCACCTGTCCCTTCGCTCCGTGTCACCCCGCGGTGTTATAAATATCTCGCTGCAAACCACTTCCTGCTCCCTCACTTTCACACACACCCTCCCCCACCCCACCACAGCAGGTCCGAGAGAGACCGGCCAATGTAAAACCCCCACGTACACGCAGCAACTCAACACAGCAGCTCCTGGGCCAGCTAGTTTATTCACCAGTGTCACAGATCAGGCTGACAACTAACACCGCAATGTAGTTACTGTGGAAATACGCACCCCCCCCACCCACCCCCCGTCTCCCCACCGCCCACTCCCGTCCAGGTTGACACCGAGGGAGAATTTCGCACGGCCCAACGCACCCCGAAACCCCCCCCACCGCGGTCTTTCGGACTGTGGGTGGAAACCGGAACTCCCGGAGGAAACCCACGGGGAGACTTTTCTGTGTCATTCCCGCAACTGTATAGGGCACTGGTGAGGCCACAGCTGGAGTACTGTGTGCGGTTTTGGTCGCCGCACTTGCGCAAGGATATTTTGGCCTTGGAGGGAGTGCAGAGGAGGTTTACTAGGCTGATACCGGAGTTGAGGGGGTTGGACTATGAAGAGAGACTGAATAGACTGGGTCTGTACTCGTTGGAGTTTAGAAGGATGAGGGGGGGGATCTTATAGAGACGTATACGATAATGGAGGGGATGGATAGGGTAGAGGTAGAGAGATTCTTCCTGCTTAGAAAGGATAGCAGGACTAGAGGGCACAGCCTCAAGGGAGATCTCATTGAGACGTACAAGGAGATCTCATTGAGACGTACAAGGAGATCTCATTGAGACGTACAAGAAGATCTCATTGAGACGTACAAGGAGATCTCATTGAGACGTACAAGAAGATCTCATTGAGACGTACAAGGAGATCTCATTGAGACGTACAAGGAGATCTCATTGAGACGTACAAGGAGATCTCATTGAGACGTACAAGGAGATCTCATTGAGACGTACAAGGAGATCTCATTGAGACGTACAAGGAGATCTCATTGAGACGTACAAGGAGATCTCATTGAGACGTACAAGATGATGAATGGGATGGATAGGATAGAGGTGGAGAGACTCTTCCTGCTCAGAAAGGACAGTAGGACTAGAGGGCACAGCCTCAAGATAAAGGGGGGGGCGGTCATTGGTGAGGCCGCAGCTGGAGTACTGTGTGCAGTTTTGGTCGCCGCACTTACGCAAAGATATTTTGGCCTTGGAGGGAGTGCAGAGGAGGTTTACTAGGCTGATACCGGAGTTGAGGGGGTTGAGCTATGAGGAGAGGCTGAATAAACTAGGCTTGTACTCGTTAGAGTTTAGAAGAATGAGGGGAGATCTCATTGAGACGTATAAGATGATGAATGGGATGGATAGGATAGAGGTGGAGAGACTCTTCCCGCTCAGAAAGGACAGTAGGACTAGGGGGCACAGCCTCAAGATAAAGGGGGGGGCGGTTTAGAACGGAGTTGAGGAGGAACTTCTTCACTCAAAGGGTGGTGAATCTCTGGAATTCTCTGCCCGTTGAAGTGGTGGGGGCTGCCTCGCTCAATATATTAAAGTCCCGGGTAGATAGGTTTCTGATAGACAGGGGAGAAAGCGGGAAAGTGGAACTAATCCACTTCAGATCAGCCATGATCTTATTGAATGGCGGGGCAGGCTCGAAGGGCTAGATGGCCTACTCCTGCTCCTATTTCTTATGTTTTTAAAACATGCAGACTCCACACAGACAGTGACCCAAGGCCGGGAATCGAACCCGGGTCCCTGGCGCTGTGAGACAGCAGTGCTAACCCACTGTGTCACCGTGCCCCCCCCCCCCCCCCCCCCCCGGGAATCGAACCCGGGTCCCTGGCGCTGTGAGACAGCAGTGCTAACCCACTGTGTCACCGTGTCCCCCCCCGCCGGGGAATCGAACCCGGGTCCCTGGCGCTGTGAGACAGCAGTGCTAACCCACTGTGTCACCGTGCCCCCCCCCCGGGAATCGAACCCGGGTCCCTGGCGCTGTGAGACAGCAGTGCTAACCCACTGTGTCACCGTGCCCCCCCCCCGGGAATCGAACCCGGGTCCCTGGCGCTGTGAGACAGCAGTGCTAACCCACTGTGTCACCGTGCCCCCCCCCGGGAATCGAACCCGGGTCCCTGGCGCTGTGAGACAGCAGTGCTAACCCACTGTGTCACCGTGCCCCCCCCCCGGGAATCGAACCCGGGTCCCTGGCGCTGTGAGACAGCAGTGCTAACCCACTGTGTCACCGTGCCCCCCCCCCCGGGAATCGAACCCGGGTCCCTGGTGCTGTGAGACAGCAGTGCTAACCCACTGTGTCACCGTGCCCCCCCCCGGGAATCGAACCCGGGTCCCTGGCGCTGTGAGACAGCAGTGCTAACCCACTGTGTCACCGTGCCCCCCCGGGAATCGAACCCAGGTCCCTGGCACTGTGAGACAGCAGTGCTAACCCACTGTGTCACCGTGCCCCCCCCCCGGGAATCGAACCCGGGTCCCTGGCGCTGTGAGACAGCAGTGCTAACCCACTGTGTCACCGTGCCCCCCCCCCCGGGAATCGAACCCGGGTCCCTGGTGCTGTGAGACAGCAGTGCTAACCCACTGTGTCACCGTGCCCCCCCCCCGGGAATCGAACCCGGGTCCCTGGCGCTGTGAGACAGCAGTGCTAACCCACTGTGTCACCGTGCCCCCCCGGGAATCGAACCCAGGTCCCTGGCACTGTGAGACAGCAGTGCTAACCCACTGTGTCACCGTGCCGGTAAGAGGCAGAGAGAGAAAGATAGATATTGTCATTGGCTTCAGGAGGTGTAAAGGGGAACCTGCCCCCCTCCCCACTGTCTACATCAACGGGGACCGAGTAGAAAGGGTCGAGAGAGCCTCAAGGTGTCCAGATCACCGACAACCTGTCCTGGTTCCCCCCACAACGCTGACACTATAGTTAAGAAAGCCCCACCTCTACTTTCTCTGCAGACTAAGGAAATTTGGCATGTCCGCTACGGACTCTCCCCAACTTTTACAGACGCCCCCCATAGAAAGCATTCTCTCTGGGTTGGATGACAGCTCGGTCTGGGATCCTGCTGTGCCCAAGACCACAAGGAACTACAAAAGGGTGGTGAATGTAGCCCCCAATCCCATCACACAAACCAGCCTCCCATCCATTGACTCCGTCTACACTTCCCGCTGCCTCGGGGGGGGGGAAAAGCAGCCGGGATAATTAAGGACCCCCCACCACACACACACACACCCCGGACATTCTCTCTCCCACCTTCTTCCGTCGGGGAAAAAGATACAAAAGTCTGAGGTCCCGTACCGACCGACTCAAGAACAGCTTCTTCCCTGCTGCTGTCAGACTTTTGAATGGACCTACCTCGCGTTAAGCTGATCTTTCTCTACACCCTCGCTGTGACTGTAACACTACATTCTGCACCCTCTCCTTTCCTTCTCTATGAACGGTATGCTTTGTCTGTACAGCGTGCAAGAAACAATATTTTTCACTGTATCCCAGTGACAATAATAAATCAAATCAAATTAAATCTAAGAAGCGACAGTTTAGTTGTGTAGGTTAGGGGGGATTGGCCATGCTAAATTGTCCCTTAGTGTCCAAAGATGTGTAGGTTAGGGTGGATTGGCCATGCTAAATTGTCCCTTAGTGTCCAAAGATGTGTAGGTTAGGGTGGATTGGCCATGTTAAATTGTCCCTTAGTGTCCAAAGATGTGTAGGTTAGGGGGATTGACCATGCTAAATTGCCCCTTAGTGTCCAAAGATGTGTAGGTTAGGGTGGATTGGCCATGCTAAATTGTCCCTTAGTGTCCAAAGGTGTGTAGGTTAGGGTGGATTGGCCATGCTAAATTGCCCCTTAGTGTCCAAAGGTGTGTAGGTTAGGGTGGATTGGCCATGCTAAATTGTCCCTTAGTGTCCAAAGATGTGTAGGTTAGGGTGGATTGGCCATGCTAAATTGTCCCTTAGTGTCCAAAGATGTGTAGGTTAGGGTGGATTGGCCATGCTAAATTGCCCCTTAGTGTCCAAAGATGTGTAGGTTAGGGTGGATTGGCCATGCTAAATTGTCCCTTAGTGTCCAAAGGTGTGTAGGTTAGGGTGGATTGGCCATGCTAAATTGTCCCTTAGTGTCCAAAGATGTGTAGGTTAGGGTGGATTGGCCATGCTAAATTGCCCCTTAGTGTCCAAAGGTGTGTAGGTTAGGGTGGATTGGCCATGCTAAATTGCCCCTTAGTGTCCAAAGATGTGTAGGTTAGGGGGATTGGCCATGCTAAATTGTCCCTTAGTGTCCAAAGATGTGTAGGTTAGGGGGATTGGCCATGCTAAATTGTCCCTTAGTGTCCAAAGATGTGTAGGTTAGGGTGAATTGGCCATGCTAAATTGCCCCTTAGTGTCCAAAGATGTGTAGGTTAGGGTGGATTGGCCATGCTAAATTGTCCCTTAGTGTCCAAAGATGTGTAGGTTAGGGTGAATTGGCCATGCTAAATTGCCCCTTAGTGTCCAAAGATGTGTAGGTTAGGGGGATTGGCCATGCTAAATTGTCCCTTAGTGTCCAAAGATGTGTAGGTTAGGTGGATTGGCCATGCTAAATTGTCCCTTAGTGTCCAAACATGTGTTGGTTAGGGGGATTGGCCATGCTAAATTGTCCCTTAGTGTCCAAAGATGTGTAGGTTAGGTGGATTGGCCATGCTAAATTGTCCCTTAGTGTCCAAAGATGTGTAGGTTAGGGGGATTGGCCATGCTAAATTGTCCCTTAGTGTCCAAAGATGTGTAGGTTAGGGTGGATTGGCCATGCTAAATTGTCCCTTAGTGTCCAAAGATGTGCAGGTTAGGGTGGATTGGCCATGCTAAATTGTCCCTTAGTGTCCAAAGATGTGTAGGTTAGGGGGGATTGGCCATGCTAAATTGTCCCTTAGTGTCCAAAGATGTGTAGGTTAGGGTGGATTGGCCATGCTAAATTGTCCCTTAGTGTCCAAAGATGTGTAGGTTAGGGTGGATTGGCCGTGCTAAATTGTCCCTTAGTGTCCAAAGATGTGTAGGTTAGGGTGGATTGGCCGTGCTAAATTGTCCCTTAGTGTCCAAAGATGTGTAGGTTAGGGGGGATTGGCCATGCTAAATTGTCCCTTTAGTGTCCAAAGATGTGTAGGTTAGGGTGGATTGGCCATGCTAAATTGTCCCTTAGTGTCCAAAGATGTGTAGGTTAGGGTGGATTGGCCATGCTAAATTGTTCCTTAGTGTCCAAAGATGTGTAGGTTAGGGGGATTGGCTGTGCTAAATTGTCCCTTTAGTGTCAGGCAGACTTGCTCGGGTAAATGCATTCGGTTGCGGGGATAGGGCCTGGGTGGGATTGTGGTCGGTGCAGACTCGATGGGCTGAATGGCCTCTTTCTATGGTTCTTTGAGTGAGGGCAGAAATTTCTTTTTGTCGTTTAGTTGGGGCAGCAGGGTCGGTCCAGGCCTGGAGTGGCCGAAGGGCCTGTTCCTGCGCTGTATTTTTCTTTCGTTGTTTGGCCTTCGCTGCGTTCGCTCACTGTGCCAATGTACCGTCCTCTCCAAGATGGCAGAAGGGCGGGTGAACTGTGCCGAGGATGCGGAGACCCGGGCAGGTTTGGGGCCAGCGAGCAAAGCAGCGGCGGACGCAGTTTAACCGGGATAAACGTGCCGGTTATTCGCTCCGGGAGCCAAAACCGGCAGCCGGATTCCTGCCGGGATGGCTGTAAATTGGGAGAGGGGAGTGTGCAGAGGGATCTGGGCGCCCCAGTGTCTGAAGGGAAGCGTGCAGGTGCAGCAGGGGGGTGGTGAAGGAGGCCAACGGCGTGTTGGCCTTCACTGCGAGAGGTTTGGAGGACGGGAGCGGGGATGTGTTTGTTCCAGTGATACAGGGGCCTCGGGGAGGCCGCTCCGAGTGGCAGTTTCGTTGGGGGGCCTCCTTTTGCGAGGAAGGGTGTTCTCGCTCTGGAGGGAGCGCGGCGAGGGGTTTCCCAGGCCGATTCCTTGGAGGGGGGAGGAATGGCGGGGTTGAGGAGAGAGTGACGAGGTTGGGATTGTGTTCCCTGGAGTTCGGAGGGAAGGGAGGCGGGAATTTCATGGAGATTTATAACAGGACTGGGCAGGGGAGATTCGGGGAGGGTGTTCCCCGTGGTGGGGGTCACAGTCTGAGGATTGGGTTGGGGGGGTGGGGGGCGTGGGGGTTGACCATTTAGGACGGAGATGTCTTCACCCGGTGACCCAGTGGGATTCATTCCCACCGGAAGCAATTAGAACATAGAACATTACAGCGCAGAACAGGCCCTTCGGCCCACGATGTTGCGCCGACCAGTTACAAAAACAATGACCCTCTAACCTAAACCAATCCCTTCTCGTCCATAAACCTATCCACGGATCTCTTAAACGCCCCCCAAACTAGGTGCATTTACAACTGCAGCAGGCAGGGCATTCCAATCCCTCACCACCCTCTGGGTAAAGAACCTACCCCTGACATCCGTCCTATAACTACCCCCCCTTAATTTAAAGCCATGCCCCCTCGTGCTAGATTTCTCCATCCGAGGAAAAAGGCTATCACTATCCACCCTATCTAAACCTCTAATCATCTTATATGTTTCAATAAGATCCCCTCTTAGCCGCCTTTTTTCCAACAAAAACAACCCCAAATCCCTCAGTCTCTCCTCATAGGACCTCCCCACCATACCAGGCAACATCCTGGTAAACCTCCTCTGCACCCTCTCCAATGCCTCCACATCCTTCCTGTAATGTGGGGACCAGAACTGCACACAATACTCCAAGTGCGGCCGCACCAGAGTTGTGTACAGTTGCAACATGACGCTGCGACTCCTAAATTCAATCCCCCTACCAATAAACGCCAAGACACCGTATGCCTTCTTAACAACCTTATCTACTTGATTCCCAACTTTCAGGGATCTATGTACACATACACCTAGATCCCTCTGCTCATCCACACTATTCAGAGTCCTCCCGTTAGCCCTATGCTCAACACATCTGTTATTCCTACCAAAGTGAATTACCTCACACTTCTCCGCATTAAACTCCATCCGCCACCTCTCGGCCCAGCTCTGCAACCTGTCCAAGTCTCCCTGCAAACTATGACACCCTTCCTCACTATCTACCACACCTCCGACTTTGGTGTCATCAGCAAATTTACTAATCCACCCAACTATACCCTCGTCCAGATCATTAATAAAAATTACAAACAGCAGTGGCCCCAAAACAGATCCCTGAGGCACACCACTCGTAACTGAACTCCATGATGAATATTTACCATCAACCACCACCCTCTGTCTCCTATCCGCTAGCCAATTCCTGATCCAATTTCCTAGATCACCCCCAATCCCATACATCTGCATTTTCTGCAGAAGCCTACCATGGTGAACCTTATCAAACGCCTTACTGAAGTCCATATACACCACATCCACTGCCTTAATTGGTGCCAAAATATTGAACGTGTTGGGAACGTGGGTGGATATAGAATTGGGGGAGGGGTGCGGGAATGGGATCAAAGGTTGTTGGTTGGGGGCGGTGGGGAAACAGGATTGGCCTATTGAGTTGGACGGTTAGCCACAATGGTGGTGAACGGGGGGGCTATCAGCGCTCGGAGGGCGGAGTGGCCCCCCCCCCCCTCCTGCTCCGTTTCAACGATCGGAAGGTGGGACGGAACCGTTCGTTTCCAGCGCTGGTGCCCCTCGTCTCTCTCAGCTCCGGTTCAATGTCTCATCAACCTGTCCCCAGAGCTGTTGGGAAAGGTCAAGTCTCGAAGGCGTGGCGAGGAAAGATTGGACACCCGGGAGAGGAACGCTTCCGTCTGGTTGCCGGAACGGATCGGATAAATCTTTATTGAGCGTCGCAACACACCGCACAAAGAGGCCTCCGTGGCTTCTAACCCGCTGTCCGCCCACCCAGTTGTCTGTCTCTCTGAATGTTGCTGACCTGCCTCCTTCGAACACCTCGCCCCCGCAGTCGGTTCCAGGCGCCCACCGATCTCTGCGGAAAAAAAACCTCCCCCGCAGATCTACCCCAAACATTCCCCACTGCCCCCTCCCTCCTCACCTTGAAGCAGTTCCCTCTTCGAACAAGGAGCAGGAAAGCACAGGATAAGGCCATTCGGCCCACAAGCCAATCATGTTTACCTATCCACATTCCTGCTGGCATTCCTCTATTCCCCATTTGATAGGTTAGGGGGGATTGGCCGTGCTAAATTGCCCCTTAGTGTCCAAAGATGTGTAGGTTAGGGTGGATTGGCCATGCTAAATTGTCCCTTAGTGTCCAAAGATGTGTAGGTTAGGGGGATTGGCCGTGCTAAATTGCCCCTTAGTGTCCAAAGATGTGTAGGTTAGGGGGGATTGGCCATGCTAAATTGCCCCTTAGTGTCCAAAGATGTGTAGGTTAGGGTGGATTGCCCATGCTAAATTGTCCCTTAGTGTCCAAAGATGTGTAGGTTAGGGAGGATTGGCCATGCTAAATTGCCCCTTAGTGTCCAAAGATGTGTAGGTTAGGGGGGATTGGCCATGCTAAATTGTCCCTTAGTGTCCAAAGATGTGTAGGTTAGGGTGGATTGGCCGTGCTAAATTGCCCCTTAGTGTCCAAAGATGTGTAGGTTAGGGTGGATTGGCCATGCTAAATTGTCCCTTAGTGTCCAAAGATGTGTAGGTTAGGGTGGATTGGCCATGCTAAATTGTCCCTTAGTGTCCAAAGATGTGTAGGTTAGGGAGGATTGGCCATGCTAAATTGCCCCTTAGTGTCCCAAAGATGTGCAGGTTAGGGGGATTGGCCATGCTAAATTGTCCCTTAGTGTCCAAAGATGTGTAGGTTAGGGTGGATTGGCCATGCTAAATTGTCCCTTAGTGTCCAAAGATGTGTAGGTTAGGGGGATTGGCCATGCTAAATTGTCCCTTAGTGTCCAAACATGTGTAGGTTAGGGTGGATTGGCCATGCTAAATTGTCCCTTAGTGTCCAAAGATGTGTAGGTTAGGGAGGATTGGCCATGCTAAATTGCCCCTTAGTGTCCCAAAGATGTGCAGGTTAGGGGGATTGGCCATGCTAAATTGTCCCTTAGTGTCCAAAGATGTGTAGGTTAGGGTGGATTGGCCATGCTAAATTGTCCCTTAGTGTCCAAAGATGTGTAGGTTAGGGTGGATTGGCCATGCTAAATTGTCCCTTGTCAGGGCAAAGGCACTTAAAATGAGAGGGGGTAGAGGGTTAAAAAGCGACGCCAGGGGTAAGTTTTTTCACACAGATTGCGGTCGGTGTGTGGAACGCATTGCCAAAGCTCGTGGGGGAGGCAGATACGATGGGGGTATTTGAGGGGCTTTTAAGTAGGTAGGTTTTTGACCAGTTGGGCCAGTAGGCCCAAGACTAGCTGACGCAGTTTAATTGAGATAAATGTGAGGTGATGCATTTTGGAAGGTTTAATACAGATCGGAACTATGCAGTAAATGGCAGAACCCTTCAGAACATTGATAGGCAGAGGGATCTGGGTGTACAGGTACACAGAGTATTGATAGGCAGAGGGATCTGGGTGTACAGGTAAACAGAGTATTGATAGGCAGAGGAATCTGGGTGCACAGGTACACAGAGTATTGATAGGCAGAGGGATCTGGGTGTACGGGTACACAGAGTATTGATAGGCAGAGGGATCTGGGTGTACAGGTACACAGAGTATTGATAGGCAGAGGGATCTGGGTGTACAGGTAAACAGAGTATTGATAGGCAGAGGAATCTGGGTGCACAGGTACACAGAGTATTGATAGGCAGAGGGATCTGGGTGTACGGGTACACAGAGTATTGATAGGCAGAGGGATCTGGGTGTACAGGTACACAGAGTATTGATAGGCAGAGGGTTCTGGGTGTACAGGTACACAGAGTATTGATAGGCAGAGGGATCTGGGCATACGGGTACACAGAGTATTGATAGGCAGAGGGATCTGGGTGTACAGGTACACAGAGTATTGATAGGCGGAGGGATCTGGGTGTACAGGTACACAGAGTATTGATAGGCAGAGGGATCTGGGCATACAGGTACACAGAGTATTGATAGGCAGAGGGATCTGGGTGTACAGGTACACAGAGTATTGATAGGCAGAGGGATCTGGGCGTACAGGTACACAGAGTATCGATAGGCAGAGGGATCTGGGTGTACAGGTACACAGAGTATTGATAGGCAGAGGGATCTGGGTGTACAGGTACACAGAGTATTGATAGGCAGAGGGATCTGGGTGTACAGGCACACAGAGTATTGATAGGCAGATGGATCTGGGTGTACATAAGACATAGGAGCAGAATTAGGCCACTCGGCCCATTGAGTCTACCCTGCCATTCTATCATGGCTGATATTTTTCTCCACCCTCTGTTCTCCTGCCTTTTCCCCCTGATCCCCCTTATTAATCAGGAACCTCTCTCTCTCTCTGCCTTATAGACACTCAGTGACCCCAGCCCTCCTCTGCGGCAAAGAGTCCCCCACATTCCCCACTCTCTGGGTGAAGAAATCCCTCCTGTTTTAAAGGACCGTCCCTTCACCCTGAGGTCGTGCCCTCTCTGGTTCGGGTTTTTCCTCCGGGTGGAAACACCCTCTCCCCGTCCCACTCTATCCCGGGGCCCTCGCTGTGAGTTTCAATAAGATTCCTCCCCCTAATCATTCTAAACTCCCAACGAGTGCAGACCCAGAGTCCCTCAACCCCTCAAGCTCCTCATTCCAGGGATCGTTCTTGCGAACCCTCCCTCTGGACCCTCTCCGAGAGCCCGGAACATCCTTCCCGAGATTAGGGGGACCCCAAACCTGCTCCAGACGGGGGTGTGAGCAGGACCCTCGGAAGACCATCACTGCTCTTGTATTCTCTCGACAGGAAGGCTCACATTGCGTTTCCCTCCCTCACTGAACCTACGTATTAACCTAAAGAGAAAATCTTGAACGAGAGACTCTCTTTGTGTTTCTGATCTCCCCAAACATTTTCCCATTTAGGGAACCGAGTGTAGGGTGTCGAAATTTGCTGATGACACCAAGATTGGTGGAACGGCAAATTGTGCGGAGGGTGTGGAGAGTCTGCAGAAGGATCTAGATAGGCTGGGCGAATGGGCCAGGAAATGGCAAATGGAATTTAATGTTGGCAAGTGCGAGGTGGTCCACTTTGGTAGGAAGAATGGTAGGAAGGACTATTACTTACGTGGCGAAAAACTGCAGCAGGCGACAGTGCAGAGGGACCTGGGCGTCCTTGTGCATGAGTCGCAAAAACCCAGCTTGCAGGTGCAGCAGGTAGTCAGGAAGGCAAATGGGATGCTGGCCTTCATAGCGAGGGGGATTGAATATAAAAGTAGGGAGGTCTTGCTGCAGCTGTATAGGGCATTGGTGAGGCCGCAGCTGGAGTACTGTGTGCAGTTTTGGTCGCCGCACTTACGCAAGGATATTTTGGCCTTGGAGGGAGTGCAGAGGAGGTTTACTAGGCTGATACCGGAGTTGAGGGGATTGAGCTATGAGGAGAGGCTGAATAAACGAGGCTTGTACTCGTTAGAGTTTAGAAGAATGAGGGGAGATCTCATTGAGACGTATAAGATGATGAATGGGATGGATAGGATAGAGGTGGAGAGACTCTTCCCGCTCAGAAAGGACAGTAGGACTAGGGGGCACAGCCTCAAGATAAAGGGAGGGCGGTTTAGAACGGAGTTGAGGAGGAACTTCTTCACTCAAAGGGTGGTGAATCTCTGGAATTCTCTGCCCGTTGAGGTGGTGGAGGCTGCCTCGCTAAATATTTTTAAGACGCGGGTTGATAGGTTTTTGATAAGCGAGGGGATTAAGGGTTATGGGGAGAGGACGGGAATGTGGAACTGAGCCACGACGGATCAGCCATGATCTTATTGAATGGCGGGGCAGGCTCGAAGGGCTAGATGGCCTACTCCTGCTCCTATTTCTTATGTTCTTATGAAACAGCCCCTGCCTCTATTTCTCCTTCCAAAGTGCGTAACCTCACACTTTTCCCACACTGTATTCCTTCTTTTCCCGCTCTCCTAACCTCTCCAAGTCCTTCTGTAGCCCACCCCCTGTGCTTCCCAAGACTCCCTGTCCCTCTACATATGTCAGACCCCCACTGTGCGCAGTTCTGGTCGCCTCAC
>NW_027650644.1:0-55677 GCF_965287045.1 Carcharhinus amblyrhynchos
AACAGTGCAGGAATGGCGATATATTTCCAAATCAGGATGGTCCACGTAAACAAAACCCTCCACACCATCATCATCAAACACTCCCAGGACAGGTACAGCACGGGGTTAGATACAGAGTAAAGCTCCCTCTACACTGTCCCCATCAAACACTCCCAGGACAGGTACAGCACGGGGTTAGATACAGAGTAAAGCTCCCTCTACACTGTCCCCCCATTAAACACTCCCAGGACAGGGACAGCACGGGGTTAGATACAGAGTAAAGCTCCCTCTACACTGTCCCCCCATTAAACACTCCCAGGACAGGGACAGCACGGGGTTAGATACAGAGTAAAGCTCCCTCTACACTGTCCCCCCATTAAACACTCCCAGGACAGGGACAGCACGGGGTTAGATACAGAGTAAAGCTCCCTCTACACTGTCCCCCCATTAAACACTCCCAGGACAGGGACAGCACGGGGTTAGATACAGAGTAAAGCTCCCTCTACACTGTCCCCCCATCAAACACTCCCAGGACAGGTACAGCACGGGGTTAGATACAGAGTAAAGCTCCCTCTACACTGTCCCCCCATCAAACACTCCCAGGACAGGTACAGCACGGGGTTAGATACAGAGTAAAGCTCCCCCTACACTGTCCCCCCCAATCAAACACTCCCAGGACAGGTACAGCACGGGGTTAGATACAGAGTAAAGCTCCCTCTACACTGTCCCCCATCAAACACTCCCAGGACAGGTACAGCACGGGGTTAGATACAGAGTAAAGCTCCCTCTACACTGTCCCCCCATCAAACACTCCCAGGACAGGTACAGCACAGGGTTAGATACAGAGTAAAGCTCCCTCTACACTGTCCCCCCATCAAACACTCCCAGGACAGGTACAGCACAGGGTTAGATACAGAGTAAAGCTCCCTCTACACTGTCCCCCCATCAAACACTCCCAGGACAGGTACAGCACAGGGTTAGATACAGAGTAAAGCTCTCTCTACACTGTCCCCCATCAAACACTCCCAGGACAGGTACAGCACAGGGTTAGATACAGAGTAAAGCTCCCTCTACACTGTCCCCCCATCAAACACTCCCAGGACAGGTACAGCACAGGGTTAGATACAGAGTAAAGCTCCCTCTACACTGTCCCCCCATCAAACACTCCCAGGACAGGTACAGCACAGGGTTAGATACAGAGTAAAGCTCCCTCTACACTGTCCCCCCATCAAACACTCCCAGGACAGGAACAGCACGGGGTTAGATACAGAGTAAAGCTCCCTCTACACTGTCCCCATCAAACACTCCCAGGACAGGTACAGCATGGGGTTAGATACAGAGTAAAGCTCCCTCTACACTGTCCCCATCAAACACTCCCAGGACAGGTACAGCACGGGGTTAGATACAGAGTAAAGCTCCCTCTACACTGTCCCCATCAAACACTCCCAGGACAGGTACAGCACGGGGTTAGATACAGAGTAAAGCTCCCTCTACACTGTCCCCCATCAAACACTCCCAGGACAGGTACAGCACGGGGTTAGATACAGAGTAAAGCTCCCTCTACACTGTCCCCCATCAAACACTCCCAGGACAGGTACAGCACGGGGTTAGATACAGAGTAAAGCTCCCTCTACACTGTCCCCCCATCAAACACTCCCAGGACAGGTAGAACTTGTGGTTGAATAGATTACAAGATATAAAATGAATGCATTTGACATATCAATTAAGTGTGTGATGTGTAATAACCAGTGTGAAAGCTAAGTAAAAATTTTCTGTTCAACCTTGATAGTCAGAGGCTATTTCCCAGGGCTGCCAGAAGAGGACACAGGTTCAAGGTGCTGGGGAGCAGGTACAGAGGAGACGTCAGGGGTAAGTTTTTCACTCAAAGGGTGGTGAGTGAGTAGAATGGGCTGCCGGTAGTGGTGGTGGAGGTGGATTCGATAGGGCCTTTTAAGAGACTTTTAGATAAGTACATGGAACTTAAGAACATAAGAAATAGGAGCAGGAGTAGGCCATCTAGCCCTTCGAGCCTGCCCCGCCATTCAATAAGATCATGGCTGATCTGTCGTGGCTCAGTTCCACTTTCCCGCCCTCTCCCCATAACCCTTAATCCCCTCTCTTATCAAAAACCCATCAACCCGCGTCTTAAAAATATTTGGAGAGGCAGCCTCCACCACTTCAACGGGCAGAGAATTCCAGAGATTCACCACCCTTTGAGTGAAGAAGTTCCTCCTCAACTCCATTCTAAACCGCCCCCCCCTTTATCTTGAGGCTGTGCCCCCTAGTCCTACTGTCCTTTCTGAGTGGGAAGAGTCTCTCCGCCTCTATCCTATCCATCCCATTCATCATGACAGAGGATTATAGGTAAGCCTAGTAATCTCTAAGGTAGGGATATGCTCGGCACAACTATGTTGGCTGAAGGGTCTGTATTGTGCTGTAGTTTTTCTGTGTTTTTATGTTAGAACATAGAACAGTACAGCACAGTACAGACCCTTTGACCCCCGATGTTGTGCTGAGCTATGTCCGAACCCAAGATCAGTCTATCCCACTCCCTATCATTCTGAAGTGCTCCATGTGCCTATCCAATAACCACTTGAAAGTTCCCAAAGTGTCCGACCCCACTATCACAGCAGGCAGTCTATTCCACACCCTAATCACTCTCTGAGTAAAGAATCTACCTCGGACATCCCTCCTATATCTCCCACCATGAACCTTATAGTTATGCCCCCTAGTAACAGCTACATCCACCCGAGGAAATAGTCTCTGAACGTCCACTCTATCAATCCCTCTCATCATCTTATAAACCTCTATTAAGTCGCCTCTCATCCTTCTCCGCCCCAGCTCCCTCAACCTTTCCTCATAAGACCTGGAAAAAAGCGATCAGAGTAGTGGTGTTTCACCGGCGACCGGAGCCTCCCATTCAGCCCCACAGCCCTGCTCCACCACTTCTCATGAACTTGGTCAAACCTCCATCATAATTCCACCAGGCCAATGATTTTCACCCTGAATACTCACAACCAGTCTCGCCCGCCTTAAATATACTCAACAATGGGGCCCCCACAATGCGCTGGAGGAGAGATAGTTCTAAAGATTCACAACCCTCTGAGTGAAGAAATGTTTCCTCATCTGAGTCCCAAATAATCGGCCCCTTATCCTGAGACTGTGCCCCAGGTTTTAGATTCCCTGACCAGTGGGGACAATCTCTCAGTGTCCCATCCTGTCAAACGCCTTCAGAATCTGATAGGTTTCATTGAGATCACCTCTCATCCTTCTAAACTCTAGAGATTACAAACCCAGCCTCTCATCACAGACAAACCCTCTCATCCCAGGGCCCAATCCAGGTGAACCTTCTTACCACATACAAGACTTTTCACTGTACACCATTATATGGGACAGTAATAAATCAGGTCTTTGCAACTGTCCACTATTTGGCCAACATGTTATTTTGCTTTATGGATCGCGTGCTACCATTAGGCCAGAGCTCTGTCTTCCTTGTGTGACCACAACCAAATCCCAGGGAGCAACGTCAACACTTACAGCTGTGTGCCTTTAAAACACATTCTGGTAGCTAAATGGATACAAAAATGGCTTCTTGACAGGAGCCAGAGGGTGGTTGTTTTTCAAATTGGAGGCCTGTGACCAGCGGTGTGCCTCAGGGATCAGTGCTGGGTCCACTGTTATTTATCATTTATATTAATGATCTGGATGAGAATATAGGAGGCTTGGTTAGTAAGTTTGCAGATGACACCAAGATTGGTGGCATAGTGGACAGTGAAGAAAGTTATCTCCAATTGCAACAGGATCTTGATCAATTGGGCCAGTGGGCTGACGAATGGCAGATGGAGTTTAATTTAGACAAATGCAAGGTGATGCATTTTGGTAGATTGAACCAGGGCAGGACTTACTCAGTTAATGGTAGGGCGCTGGGGAGAGTTACAGAACAAAGAGATCTAGGGGTACAGATTCATAACTCCTTGAAAGTGGAGTCACAGGTGGACAGAGTGGTGAAGAAGGCATTCGGCATGCTTGGTTTCATTGGTCAGAACATTGAATACAGGAGTTGGGACGTCTTGTTGAAGTTGTACAAGACATTGGTAAGGCCACACTTGGAAATACTGTGTACAGTTCTGGTCACTTTATTATAGAAAGGATATTATTAAACTAGAAAGAGTGCAGAAAAGATTTACTCGGATGTTACCGGGATTTGATGGTTTGAGTTATAAGGAGAGGCTGGGTAGACTGGGACTTTTTTCTCTGGAGTGTAGGAGGCTGAGGGGTGATCTTATAGAGGTCTACAAAATAATGAGGGGCACAGATCAGCTAGATAGTCAATATCTTTTCCCAAAGGTAGGGGAGTCTAAAACTAGAGGGCATAGGTTTAAGGTGAGAGGGGAGAGATACAAAAGTGTCCAGAGGGGCAATTTTTTCACACAGAGGGTGGTGAGTGTCCGGAACAAGCTGCCAGAGGCAGCAGAAGAGGCGGGTACAATTTTGTCCTTTAAAAAGCATTCAGAGGCTAAGGGGGATAGAGGGATATGGGCCAAACACGATCAATGGGGGTTTTTAAAAAAAGGGCAGCATGGACAGGTTGGGCCGAAGGGCCTGTTTCCATGCTGTAAACCTCTTTAATCCCCACTCCTTTCAGCGTTCTGCAGAAACTGGTTCCTTTGTGACAATCTGATATCAGACTCTTAACAGCTGAATGACCTTCTCCCGCTCTGAATTCCTATCACCCCAACACCCCAATCCTCTGTCAGCACCTTCCCATGCAATCGCAGGAAGTATAACACCCACTCCCCTTACCTCCTCCCTGTCCAAAATCACAAACATTCCTTCCCAGTGAAGCAGCGATTTCCTTGTATTTCTTTCAATTTAGTCTATTGCATTCACTGCTCACAATGTGCTTGCCTCTACTTGGAGAGACAGGAACATATTTGTTCAGCCCACAAGCATAACCCTGACCTTCCTGTCACTTGTCATTTCATCATCTTGCTCTCACGCTCACACCTATGTTCTCAGCCTGCTGCTGTGTTCCAGTGAAGCCCAATACAAGCTGAAGGAACAATACCTCATCTTCCGATTAGGCACACAGCAACCTTCTGGAATCAAAATTGAGTTCAACAACTTAGACCATGAACTCTATCCTCCAGTTTGGAGTATTTTTTGCTATGTCAGTCAGACTGAGCTGGCCTGTATTCCACCATTCACCCCCAGTCCGAAGCAACTCTTTGTTTCTTTAAAGTTGATTTTATTACAAGTAGACTTACATTAACACTGCAATGAAGCTACTGTGAAAATCCCCTCGTTGCCACACTCTGGTGCCTGTTTGGGTACACTCAGGGAGAACTCAGCCAATGAACCCTAACCAGCACGTCTTTCAGACTGTGGGAGAAAACCGGAGCACCCGGAGGAAACCCACGCAGACACGGGGAGGATGTGCAAACTCCACACAGACAGTGACCCAAGCCGGGAACTTAAAAAATTCAAACTGGGTTTCCAGTGATTGTGATAAACTTATCAAAATTTACTGCAGAAAATAAAAGCTCCCAGTACAGGGTGTGACAGGCTGGCATGGATTGAAGATTGGCTGAAGATTGATTGAAGGTTGACTGAAGATTGGCTGGCTGGAAGAAGCAGAGAATTGGGATAAACAGGTCTGAAAGGTGTGCTGCAGGGACCTCCCTAACAGCACCGTGGGTGTACCTACACTACACGGACTGCAGTGGCTCAGGAAGACAGCTCAGCACCACCTACCCACAGGAAATAAAGTCTTTAAATTCCAGATGATAAGAGTGTGTTGATTACTTGCAAGCTGTGCCCAACATACATAGAACATAGAACACTACAGCACAAACAGGCCCTTCGGCCCACAAGTTGCACTGATCATATCTATACCTACCAGGCCATAGAACTATCTGTAACTCCCAATCCCATTAAATCCCATGTATTCATCCAGAAGTCTTTTAAAAGACCCCAGCGAGTTCGCCTGTACCACCACCGACGGCAGCCGATTCCACTCACTCACCACCCTCTGAGTGAAAAACTTACCCCTAACATCTCCTCTGTACTTGCTCCCCAGCACCTTAAACCTGTGTCCTCTCGTAGAGACCATTTCAGCCCGGGGAAATAGCTTCTGAGAATCCACCCTATTTATACTTCTCAACATTTTATAAACTTCTATCAGGTCGCCTCTCAACCTTCGTCTCTCCAGGGAGAAGAGACCCAGCTCCCTCAACCTATCTTCATAAGGCATGCCTCCCAATCCAGGCAACATCCTTGTAAATCTCCTCTGCACCCTCTCAATAGCTTCCACATCCTTCCTGTAGTAAGGTGACAAGAACTGCACACAGTACTCCAAGTGGGGTCTGACAAGGGTCTTATAAAGTTGCAGCATTACCTCCCGACTCCTAAACTCAATCCCTCGATTAATGAAGGCCAGTACACCATACGCCTTCTTGACCACCTCCTCCACCTGCGAGGCCGATTTAAGAGTCCTGTGGACCCGGACCCCAAGATCCTTCTGCTCCTCAACACAGCTAAGACTCCTACCCTTGATATTGTACTCCTGCATCCCATTGGTCCTGCCAAACTGGACCACTACACATTTATCTGCGTTGAAGTCCATCTGCCACTTCTCCGCCCAGTCTTGCATCCTATCTATGTCACGCTGCAACTTCTGACATCCCTCCAGACTATCCACAACACCACCAACCTTCGTGTCATCGGCAAACTTACTAATTCATCCCTCCACTTCCTCATCCAGGTCATTTATGAAAATGACAAACAGCAAGGGCCCTAGAACAGATCCCTGGGGCACTCCACTGGTGACTGACCTCCATGCAGAAGAAGGAATACCTTCTAATTCCATCTTTTACTCTCGTTCTATGCTTCTAAAACTTCATTCTTACTCTTTCCTCTACACCCTAGCTATAACTGTAACACTACATTCTGTACTCTCTCCTTTCCTTCTCTATGAACGGTGTGCTTTGTCTGTATGGCGCGCAAGAAACAATACTTTTCACTGTATGTTAATACATGTGACAATAATAAATCAAATCAACTCAACTCTGGTCTTATCAGCAAAGCTTACAGGGTCAGAGTGAGTTTGTGTTTAGTAGGGATCCTTACCTTCTCGGTGATGATGCGGTTCACACATTGTTTCCCAGTTAGGGGTAAATTACACTTCTCCAGGATCTTGTGTCCCCCGCCCTGTGGGAGAGACACGGCCGTTCATTTCAATCTCTGTACGGTTGGCAGTTTACTAATCGGTGTTACACTTTACACTGACCTTCTCTGGTTGCCGTGACACCGCGCAGATACAATTCACCATCTCACAGGCTCCTCGAGGGTGTGAGACTTCAGACCAGCTAATCCATACAGAAACAAAACAGGAGCTGAATCCCAGTCTGAAAACCTCTGTGAAGAAGGTGGGGTTATGGGGATAAGGCGGGAAAGTGGGGTTGAGGGTTATCAAATCAGTCTTGATCCCACTGAATGGCGGAACAGACTCGATGGGCTGAATGGCCTACTCCTGCTCCGATATCTTGTGGTCTAGGACACATCTGCCAAAGTTCATCAGGCAGGTGTCCCGATGGCCACATCCCTCAGAATTCCGCTCACAAACACTGTCCTGAGTTCGATCCCCACCACAGGGTTCCGGATGGCGAGGTGTTGTGTCAGGTCTTTCTGTACAAGATGTTCGCTCCATCTCCCAGACACTGCACAAAGTTCCTCAGCCGCAGTCTCCAGAAAACGAGAGCAAATCTGGAAAAAGATTGTAATGGTGACCATCAAACAGAGGGTGGGAGGTGTACGGAATGAGCGGCCGGACGAAGTGGTTGAGGCAGCGACATTAACAATATTTAACAGGTATTTGGACAGATACATGGATGGGAAATGTTCAGGAGGGATAAAGGCCAAATGGGGTTAGTTTAGATACACTTTTTGGTCAGTATGGACCAGTTTGGGCCGAAGGGCCTGTCTCTGTTCTGTGGATTCTATGATCAAACTACCATCGATTGACAGAAAAACCCATCTGGTTCACTAATGGGAAGGAAATCTGCCGTCCTTACCCGGTCTGGCCTACATGTAAAGTCTAAAGTTTCTTTATTAGTCACAGTAAGGCTTACATTAATAATAGTAATGAAATTACTGTGAAATTCCCCCAGTTGCCACACTCCAGCGCCAGTTCTGGTCAATCCACCTAATCTTTCAAGGAAACCGGAGGAAACCCATGCAGACATGGGGAGAATGTGCAGACTCCACACAGACAGTGACCCAAGCTGGTATTGAACCCGGGTCCCTGGCGCTGTGAAGCAGCAGTGCTAACCACTGTGCCATCGTGCTGCCCCATGGTAGCTACACTGTGTCTCCAGAGCCACAGCAATGTGGTTGACTCTTAACTGTCCTCAGTATGAGGGTAATCAGGAAAAGGCAGTAAACACTGACCCAGCCAGCGACACTCACATCCCATAAAAGATTTTTTTTTACAATCAGTAAAAGTGACATTAAAAATCTCGACAGATTCACTACGTCCTTGAGGGAAGGAAACCTGCTCTCTTTACAAAGTCTGTGATATAAATAACTCCAGGGTCCACATCGTACCTGCCCTCTGAACTGCTGTACAAACCAGGGAAACATGAGGAATACACACTCTGACCCACAGCCAGAGCCTAAATCCCAAACCAGCAGGAGAATATCCGCACATTGCTGTGACTCGAGTCACATGTAGGCCAGACCGGGTAAGGACGGCAGATTTCCGTCTCTAAAGGGCATGGCTGACCCAGATGGGTTTTTCTGACAATCCACAATGGTTTCATGGTCACCAGTGGATTCTTAATTCCAGATGTCGTGTGCGGTTTTGGTCTCCTGACTTGAGAAAGGATACACTGGCACTGGAGGGGGTGCAGAGGAGATTCACTAGGCTGATTCTGGAGTTGAGAGGGTTGGCTTATGAGGAGAGACTGAGTAGACTGGGGCTATACTCATTGGAATTCAGAAGAATGATGGGAGATCTTATAGAAACATATAAGATTATGAAATAAATAGATAAGATAGAAGCAGGGAAGTTGTTTCCACTGGCGGGTGAAACTAGAACTAGGGGGCATAGCCTCAAAATAAGGGGAAGCAGATTTAGGACTGAGTTGAGGAGGAACTTCTTCACACAAAGGGTTGTGAATCTGTGGAATTCCCCGCCCAGTGAAGCAGTTGAGCCTCACTGAATGTTTTTAAGGCAAGGATAGATACATTTTTGAACAGTAATGGAATTAAGGGTTATGGTGAGCGGGCAGTGAAGTGGAGCTGAGTCCATGAAAAGATCAGCCATGATCTTATTGAATGGGGGAGCAGGATCGAGGGGCTGAATGGCCGACTCCTGCTCCTAGTTCTTATATTTTTTATTGAATTTAAATTTCACTCTCTGCCTGTGTGGGATTCAAACTCGGTCCCCAGAACATTTTCCTGGATTACTAATCCAGTAACAACACCAGTGTGCCTCCCAATGTAAAGTCCCTACAGACGCAGAACAAGAACTTGGCCCCAGCATTCAGGAAAGGCAGTGCTGGGCATTCTCACTGTCCCTCCCCCTCCCTTCCTCCTCCCCCTCCCCTCCTCCTCCCCCTTCCCCTCACAAACCTTACCTTAGCTGAGTGCTCCATGGTAACCACCACTTTTGTGTCAGCGCTGGCAACCAGATCCATGGCTCCTCCCATTCCTTTCACCATCTTACCCTGGAACGGCAAACGGGTCACTTTACACACATCAGTGCACGTGGAAGCCAGAAAGGTCCCCTCGACACGGGGTTCGGATCGCAGCCTGCCCTTTGGGGCTCAGACTGTCTGTTCAAAGCAGGATTCTTCCAGGTCTCCTGTTCACCCACTGCAGGGGTGTGTGTGTGTGTGTGTGTGTGTGTGTGTTTTAATACCCAGAGCCTGTGTGAAGGCTGTGCAGTGCCAGGGTCCAGGGTGGGGGTGAATTGGGGTAGAGTGTGAAGGCTGTGCAGTGCCAGGGTCCAGGGTCCAGGGTGGGGGGGAATTGGGGTAGAGTGATTCCACTGGCCAGCCGGGATTGCAAATCAGCAAGCGGTTCAGCAGTGAAAACTTAAAAATCAACTCCTAAAAATAAATTCACCATCCGGAATGTTTGAAAAAAAAAACCCCAGCGATGACCTTGAGAACAGTGCCAACAGATCACAGGGCTGAGAGGCACGAGCTCCCGGCAGCGTGACACTGAGCTGCACAATTCCCATCTCTTACTCAATGGAAAATCTTCCTCTCTCACACTGGCAGCAAAGCTCACAATCGCTGGATAATCACTGACGCACTCGAGGGGGAATGTGTCTCACTAACTCACCACCCCAACCCAAACACGTCAAAACAGCAGCCAGCAACACAATGCTACACACCTCCCCCCCGGTCCCCCCCACACCTCCCCTGTCTCCCCCACATCTCCCTGTCCCCCCCACCCCCACACCTCCCGGTCCCCCCCACACCTCACTGTCCCCCCCACCCCCACAGCTCCCTGTCTCCTCCCCCGACCCCCTCAGGGAGATAGATCTCTGACCAACGACTGCAGCGATTCCCTCTCCCTCAGGGGATTACAACAACAACCTGCACTTACATAGAATCTCCCAAGGTGCTTCAGAGGAGCACGAGAAAATAGAAGGTGAGACTGAGCTCGCGGGAGAGATTTAAACGCCCAGTGACGGAGGTGAAAGGTGCGGCCGGGTTGGTGAGCTGGGATAAGGAGCCTCAGCAGCTGGAGGCAGAGAAATTAAAATCGTCATGGTCTCACTGAGCCAGAATCAGATACTGCCAGAGCAACGAGGAGATCAAACAGATGGGGGGGGGGGGGGGGGACAGAGGGACTGGAGGCCAGAGGGGGGAACAGAGGGACTGAAGATTAGGGAGGGATTTTTCCACATTCAGATTTTGCTGTGGTGGGATTCGAACCCGGGTCCCCGAGTATTCCCCCGAGTTTGAGGATTACTAGCCCAGTGACAATATCCCAACACAACTGTCTCCCCCTGTCGGGCAGCACTGGTGAATGAGACTCAGGGTGAGAAAGGCCCAGGATCCTGAGTAACCTCAGATTCACTGAGGTTCGAATGAGGGAGATCGGCAGGGAGTGTTTTGGGATAGTGAGGTCTGGACATAAGGGTGACACAGTGGCACAGGAACTCGGGTTCAATTCTAGCCTCGGGTCACTGTCTGTGTGGAGTTTGCTCATTCTCCCCGTGTCTGCGTGGGTTTCCTCCGAATGCTCCGATTTCCTCCCACAGTCCAAAGACGTGCGGGTTGGGTGGGTTGGCCAGGGTAAATACGTGGGCTTATGGGGACAGGAAGGATGGTCTGTCAGAGAGTTGGTGCAGACACGATGGGCCGAATGGCCTCCTTGTGCACTGGCGAGATTCGGTGATTAACGAAGGAATGATGAAGGTTTCAGTAGTCAATCAGCTGGCACAGGCGGACATCGTCACGCTGCAGGACTGACTGAACAGGAGTTTGTGAACAGTTCCCTCCGATCGCAGAGCGTCACCCGGAGGAGGGTCCCGTTACACTCCCACCCCCGAGGGGTTTACCCCGGGCACGCTGGGACCAGGTGGTCTCCATGGAAACCAAGCGCTGCAATGAAACTCCACTCGGGCTGTGGTGCTGTGATGGTGGTGGTAACTAACTGGTGTCGGGGTGGATCCTGACAGTGTCTGCCAACTCAACCGTGGTACCCAGCATCGCGGGGATGGAAGCCCTCCCCAGTACCCCCAACCCCTCCCCAGTACCCCCAATCCCTCCCCAGTACCCCCAACCCCTCACCAGCACCCCCAACCCCTCACCAGCACCCCCAACCCCTCACCAGTACCCCCAACCCCTCACCAGTACCCCCAACCCCTCCCCAGTACCCCCAACCCCTCCCCAGTACCCCCAACCCTTCCCCAGTACCCCAACCCCTCCCCAGTACCCCCAACCCTTCCCCAGTACCCCCAACCCTTCCCCAGTACCCCCAACCCTTCCCCAGTACCCCCAACCCTTCCCCAGTACCCCCAACCCTTCCCCAGTACCCCCAACCCTTCCCCAGCACCCCCAACCCTTCCCCAGCACCCCCAACCCTTCCCCAGTACCCCCAAACACTCCCCAGTATCCCCAATCACTCCCCAGTACCCCCAACCCCTCCCCAGTACCCCCAACCCTTCCCCAGTACCCCCAACCCTTCCCCAGTACCCCCAAACACTCCCCAGTATCCCCAATCACTCCCCAGTACCCCCAACCCCTCCCCAGTATCCCCAATCACTCCCCAGTACATCCAACCCCTCCCCAGTACCCCCAACCCTTCCCCAGTACCCCCAACCCTTCCCCAGTACCCCCAACCCTTCCCCAGTACCCCCAACCCCTCCCCAGTACCCCCAACCCCTCCCCAGTACCCCCAAACCTTCCCCAGTACCCCCAAACACTCCCCAGTATCCCCAATCACTCCCCAGTACATCCAACCCCTCCCCAGTACCCCCAACCCTTCCCCAGTACCCCCAACCCTTCCCCAGTACCCCCAACCCTTCCCCAGTACCCCCAACCCCTCCCCAGTACCCCGAACCCTTCCCCAGTACCCCCAACCCTTCCCCAGTACCCCCAACCACTCCCCAGCACCCCCAACCACTCCCCAGTACCCCCAACCCCTCCCCAGTACCCCTAACCACTCCCCAGTACCCCCAACCACTCCCCAGTACCCCCAACCACTCCCCAGTACCCCCAAACACTCCCCAGTACCCCCAACCACTCCCCAGCACCCCCAACCACTCCCCAGCACCCCCAACCACTCCCCAGCACCCCCAACCACTCCCCATCGCCCTCCTACCCCCACCTCCCCAATTGAAATCAGCCCCGATTCCTGATGGAATTCCAGCCCAGTCAAATAAACAGAGAGACCCCCCGCTCCCCCCCATCCCCAATGTCAGCTCTATCTGATGGTTTACCCCAGTTTGGAATGATTGGTAGCCAGTCCATTGCTCTATCACTCTGACTAACTGCCCACTCCCAGCCGCTCACTGCCCGCTAACACCGCATGGAGGGAACTCACTCACCGGGATCATCCAATTGGCCAAATCCCCAAATTGGGAAACTTGCATCCCACCGAGCATGGTCATATCCACATGACCCCTACAGAGAGTGAGAGAGAGAGAGAGAGAGTCACAGATAGAAATCCCATTCACAAAAACATACTCCCCCAGCCTGCAGGTACAGCAGGTGGTCAGGAAGGCGAATGGGATGCTGGCCTTCATCGCGAGGGGGATTGAATATAAAAGTAGGGAGGTCTTGCTGCAGCTGTATAGGGCATTGGTGAGGCCGCAACTGGAGTACTGTGTGCAGTTTTGGGCGCCGCACCTGCGCAAAGATATTTTGGCCTTGGAGGGAGTGCAGAGGAGGTTTACTAGGCTGATACTGGAGTTGAGGGGGTTGAGCTATGAGGAGAGGCTGAATAAACTAGGCTTGTACTCGTTAGAGTTTAGAAGGATGAGGGGAGATCTCATTGAGACATATAAGATGATGAATGGGATGGATAGGATAGAGGTGGAGAGACTCTTCCCGCTCAGAAAGGACAGTAGGACTAGGGGGCACAGCCTCAAGATAAAGGGGGGGCGGTTTAGATCGGAGTTGAGGAAGAACTTCTTCACTCAAAGGGTGGTGAATCTCTGGAATTCTCTGCCTGTTGAAGTGGTGGAGGCTGCCTCGCTAAATATTTTTAGGAAGAGGGTTGATGGGTTTTTGATAAGAGAGGGGATTAAGGGTTATGGGGAGAGGGCGGGAATGTGGAACTGAGCCACGACAGATCAGCCATGATCTTATTGAATGGCGGGGCAGGCTCGAAGGGCTAGATGGCCTACTCCTGCTCCTATTTCTTATGTTCTTATGTTCTTATGTCCCTGCACTACCCCAAAGAAGCAGTTCCCTGAAAACGATCGTACTCCTGCACTCACACAAACACTCCCAGGACAGGTACAGCACGGGGTTAGATACAGAGTAAAGCTCCCTCTACACTGTCCCCATCAAACACTCCCAGGACAGGTACAGCACAGGCTTAGATACAGAGTAAAGCTCCCTCTACACTGTCCCCATCAAACACTCCCAGGACAGGAACAGCACGGGGTTAGATACAGAGTAAAGCTCCCTCTACACTGTCCCCCCATCAAACACCCCCAGGACAGGTACAGCACGGGGTTAGATACAGAGTAGAGCTCCCTCTGCACTGTCCCCCATCAAACACTCCCAGGACAGGTACAGCACGGGGTTAGATACAGAGTAAAGGCACAAGTCAGGAGTGTGCTGGAATACTCTCCACCTGTCTGGATAAGCGCAGCTCCAGAATCCAGGATGAATCAGTCTGCTTTATTCCCAGCCCTTCCACAAACATCCACTCCCTCCACCATGTCTATCATTCTTCACTGTCACTGAGACAAGGTCTTGGAACACCCTCCCTAACAGCACTGTGTGAGTACCTACACCTCAGGATCTGCAGAGATTCAAGAAGGCAGCTCACCACCACCATCTCAAGGGGCAAGGAGGGATGGGCAATAAATGCGCCCAGCCTGCGATGCCCACATCTGGTGGGTGGGGAGTTCTGATCACAAACAGGGTATATAAAGACAGCACTCAGTTTAGATTAGAAATGCAAGTCTTTACAGCTAATCAAGTCGTACAGCCCCGGAACGGCGCGCTGACAGTAAACACAGCCCCGGAACGGCGCGCTGACAGTAAACACAGCCCCGGAACGGCGCGCTGACAGTAAACACAGCCCCGGAACGGCGCGCTGACAGTAAACACAGCCCTGGAACGGCGCGCTGACAGTAAACACAGCCCTGGAACGGCGCGCTGACAGTAAACACAGCCCCGGAACGGCGCGCTGACAGTAAACACAGCCCCGGAACGGCGCGCTGACAGTAAACACAGCCCCGGAACGGCGCGCTGACAGTAAACACAGCCCCGGAACGGCGCGCTGACAGTAAACACAGCCCCGGAACGGTGCGCTGACAGTAAACACAGCCTGGAACAGTGCACTGACAGTAAACACAGCCCCGGAACAGCGCACTGATGGTACACACAGCCCCGGAACAGCGCGCTGACAATCAACACAGCCCAGAACAGCGCACTGACGGTAAACACAGCCCCAGAACAGCGCACTGATGGTAAACACAGCCCCGGAACAGCGCGCTGACAGTAAACACAGCCTGGAACAGTGCACTGACAGTAAACACAGCCCCAGAACAGCGTGCTGATGGTAAACATAGCCCCGGAAGAGCGCGCTGACAATCAACACAGCCCCGGAACAGCGCGCTGACAGTAAACACAGCCTGGAACAGCGCACTGACGGTAAACACAGCCTGGAACAGCGCACTGACGGTAAACACAGCCTGGAACAGCGCGCTGACAGTAAACACAGCCTGGAACAGCGCACTGATGGTAAACACAGCCTGGAACAGCGCGCTGACAGTAAACACAGCCCCGGAACAGCGCGCTGACAGTAAACACAGCCTGGAACAGCACGCTGACAGTAAACACAGCCTGGAACAGCGCACTGACGGTAAACACAGCCTGGAACAGCGCGCTGACAGTAAACACAGCCTGGAACAGCGCGCTGACAGTAAACACAGCCTGGAACAGCGCGCTGACAGTAAACACAGCCTGGAACAGCGCGCTGACAGTAAACACAGCCTGGAACAGCGCGCTGACAGTAAACACAGCCCCAGAACAGCGCGCTGGCAGTAAACACAGCCCCGGAACAGCGCGCTGGCAGTAAACACAGCCCCGGAACAGCGCACTGACAGTAAACACAGCCCCGGAACAGCGCACTGACAGTAAACACAGCCCCGGAACAGCGCACTGACAGTAAACACAGCCCCGGAACAGCGCACTGACGGTAAACACAGCCCCGGAACAGTGCGCTGATGGTAAACACAGCCCCGGAACAGCGCGCTGGCAGTAAACACAGCCCCGGAACAGCGCGCTGACAGTAAACACAGCCCCGGAACAGCGCGCTGACAGTAAACACAGCCCCGGAACAGCGCGCTGACAGTAAACACAGCCTGGAACAGCGCGCTGGCAGTAAACATACCCCCGGATCATGGCGAAGGATTCATCGCTGGAGAAGAAGGAAGCTCCTGGCAGCACCGTGACTGTCTCTTTACCTAATGGAGGCAAAACAGAAAGTTTCAACACCAGTTCGGGCTCCACACCACAGGATTCGATAACGAGATAAAGGATATTCGTGTCCAGCGAACAGGAACTGGTGCAGCATCAGCTCCCTGTCAGAGAGAATCGGTTCCACTGAGTCAGGGCAGCAAATCGGACACCCTCTGTTAACACCCACAGCCCATACGGGGACTTAACCAGAGCTGGTGTTACTCAGCACCCTGCCATCCGGCCACCCGAGGTGACTGACCCCCCATCGGGTTCCAGAGTCACTCAGTGCTGAACCCCCCCCACCCCCAAATCCCGGGATCCAGAATCACACAGTGCCGGCCCCACTTCCCCCGGGTTCCAGAGTCACCCAGTACTGCACCCCTCTCTCTCCAGGGATCCAGAATCACACAGTGCTGCATCCCCCCCCTGCCTTCCCCCGGGTTCCAGTGCCACCCAGTGAAGCGAATCTGGTTCCGTTATGGAACGGCTCTGCTGGCTACCCCAGTGCTGGAGGAACTCCCAATCAGCCCCACCCTCACCATCTCCCCCAGCCCACAGCTCTTACCCGCGTTAATCAGGTCTGCATCTTCCTCTCCCCGGAGTGGGTATGGACCCTGCAAAGATAGCAACAGGTAGAAATGGTCAAATCACAGGCCCCACGTCCAGGTCTCCACCAATCAGCATGCTCCCTTCATTCATGATGTTCATGCCCCCATCCTGACCTTCAGCCTCAATCTCAGCACAGCGACTGATATTTATTAGAATTTGCTTATCGCCTCTGTGATGACAATAGTCTAGTTAATTTAGATATACATATCTTTATGTTTAAAGGTGAATGTTTAAAAATTCAGCCTTATTCTACAGTCAGTCAGTATGTCTGGGGGGAATGCAGCTCAGGTGCTGGGAAAGCAGAGTAATTACTCACTTTAACCTTCCAAGTGTTTATGTTAAGTGGAGTTAATGGACTTTTGTTTACTTAAGTTCCGCTGGGATTTCTGATTAGAGTGATTGACAGGGCCATGTGATCATGTGGATGACGTGCAGTCCTGGGTCTGTAGCGGAGAGAACAAGTTTTTGCAGAAAGCAGGTTAGTTTGCAGGTGAAGCTGGTTGAAGTTTGAAGGATTTTGCAGGCATCTGGAACTCTATCTCTCTCTGAAAGCTGAAGACTCATTAGAACAAGTTAATCTGTGGTTGCTAACTGTATTTAAAGTGACCACGTGGGTGGGATTTTACGACTTTGCTCATCCCAAAACCATAAAATCCCACACGAGGTCGAGGGACCTTCTCATTGTCTGCTAAAATAGTTGGGGTCCAGTCTGGCTTCATAACATACTTTGGAGTTCTGGTCCGAGATTCTAACAAAACTGGAGCTTCGTCCTGGCTCCTACACCTCCCTGTACTCAACCATTCCCTCTTTCATTCCAACATTTCACCCAGCTGGTTTACTAATGTTCCCTTCAGGGAAGGAAATCTGCCATCCCTATCTGGTCTGGCCTACATGTGACTCCAGATCCACTGCAATGTCATAGAGTCACAGAGGTTTACAGCATGGAAACAGGCCCTTCGGCCCAACTTGTCCATCCCACCCTTTTTTTTAAACCCCTAAACTAGTACCAATTGCCCACATTTGGCCCATATCCCTCTATACCATCTTACAAATGTAACTAAATGCTTTTTAAAAGACAAAATTGTACCCGCCTCTACAACTGCCTCTGGCAGCTTGTTCCAGACACTCACCACCCTCTGTGTGAAAAAATTGCCCCTCTGGACCCTTTTGTATCTCTCCCCTCTCACCTTAAACCTGTGCCCTCTAGTTTTAGACTCCCCTACCTTTGGGGAAAAGATATTGACCATCTAGCTGATCTGTGCCCCTCATTATTTTATAGACCTCTATAAGATCACCCCTCAGCCTCCTACGCTCCAGGGAAAAACATCCCAATCTATCCAGCCTCTCCTTATAACTCAGCAAGGTGTGAGGTGGAACCTCCCAGAGAAGGTTCACTGGGAGATCCCCAGTACGGAAGGATTGTCTTCTGAGGAAAGGTTAAGCAAGTCGGGACTCTACTCAATAGAATGAAGAACGAGAAATGATCTCACTGAATCATAGAGGATTCTGAAGGGGTTTGACAGGGTAAATGCTGAGAGGATGTTCCCCCTCATGGGAGAGCCTAGGACCACATGGCAGGGTCTCAGAATGGAGGGGAGCCAATTTAACACTGAGATGAGGGGGGATTTCTTCTTTCGCCTTCCGCAATGGACTATTAAACCACTCATTTCAAGGGCAATTAGAGATGGGCAACAAATGCCAGAGACACTCACATCAGATGAAAGACTAAAGAAAACTTGGTGAACCTTAACTCTTTAAAAGCAAAATGTAGAAACACACAGAAGAGAGCAGCATGGTTCCTGGAGCTGTTTCCATAAGCTGGGAGGTTAAAGAATGTACCTGGTCACTGTCACTCTGGAAATTAGTATTATTATTTATGGTAATTATACCTCGGTGCAGACAACACAGAGATGGTGACAGCATTCCACCCAGTGCCCACCCTGTTCTTACCAATCCCAGAACGCCATTCTCACTCTGCAGGTGGACGGTGATGTCCGGACGGATGAAGTTACTGGCCAGCATTGGCATCCCAATACCCAGGTTGGCTGAAACGAGGCGGTTAAGGGTAACACAGAACTCAGAAACAGTAACTAACTCTAACCCGGTACCACTCGGTTCCTGTGTGTGAGTGTGCCTCTTTATCAACGTGTGAACGAAGGTTTGCTGCCCTCTTGGGTTCAGGGGTCAGTCACGAGGGGGACACGGGTTTAGGGTGAGGGGCAGGGGATTCAGAGGGGGTTTGAGAAAAGACTTTTTCATCACTCAGGAGGGTGGTGGGAATGTGGAATGTGCTGTCTGGGGGTGGGGGGTGCGGGGGGGGGGGTGCAGGCTGGAAACCTCACAGCCATTAACAGGTATTTGGATCTGCACTTGAAGCTTCAGAACTTTCAAGGATGTGGACAAGTGCAGGCAAATGGGATAGCATGAGTTTAGTGGTAGCTGTTAGTGTAGACTCGATGGGCTGAAGGGCCTTTTCTGCGCAATATGACTCTATGGCTGGAATTTTACTGCCCTGCGGGAATCGGAGCGGACGAGAGGTGGACAATGGAAAGGTCCGTTAATCTCGGGTGGGATTTCACAGTTTCAGGACGAATGTGGCTGTAAAATGCCACCAGACAGCTGTGTGAGGGAGAGTTATCCAGCTGAGTGCGTGTTAGTTCCAGTTTGTGTGTCAGGCTATCAGGAACAGCCGATCGGAATAATGAAATCCATCTGCTTTGGCAGGGCCAATCCCATCTACTCTCCCAGGCCCTCTCGCCCCTCCCAAACTGATTTCCGTTTACTGATCTCCTGATTCCAATTAATCCAGCCTCTCTCCTGCCAATCATCTTCTGGATGAAGCAGACTCAGTCCTAACTTCCCAAATCCCTGGATTCAATCCTTACCACAGAGGACATTCTGTCCATCTACAGAAAACCAAACTGACCCTTAACCATTCCCAATGCACTGAAACATCTCCCGAATCCCTCTGTCACGTCCCTCGGGCAGTCACACCCGTTCAAGGGGCAGATGTAGCTGTGTGTAATCTATCCAAACATGACGTTATATTCACTAGAACGATAATACCAACACCCCACTGTGACTACAGCCAAACACTGAATTAATCATTGACCCAACAGTGTAATTCCCAGAAATCTCTCCTGTTCACACAGGAGTAAAGGACTCAGGAAGTCTTGCTGCAACTGTATAAGGTACCGGAGAGACCACATCTGGAGCACTGAGCAGTTTTGATCCCCTTATTTAAGGAAAAATATTTAATTGGAGGCAATTCAGAGAAGGTTCACTGGGAGATCCCCAGTACGGAAGGATTGTCTTATGAGGAAAATAAGTCAGGACTCTACTCATTGGAGTTTAGAAGAATGAGAGATGATCTCACTGAAACATAGAGGATTCTGAAGGGGTTTGACAGGGTAAATGCTGAGAGGATGTTCCCCCTCATGGGGGAGCCGAGGACCAGACGGCAGGGTCTCAGAATGAAGGGGCACCAATTTAACACTGAGATGAAGAATTTCTTCTCTCAAAAGGGTTGTTCATCTTTGGAGCTCCTCATCACAGGGAGCTGTGGGGGCAGAGTGCTTGTCTATATTTAAGGATGAGATAGATTGTTGATCAGTAAGAGAATCAAGGGTTACGGAGAAAGGGCAGGAAAGCGGACGCGAGGAATGTCAGAGCAGCCATGATCCTGGTAGAGCAGGCCTGAGGGGCTGAATGGCCTAATCCTGTTCCTATTTCTTATGGTTTCATGATACACAACTTCATACACAATATTCCCGCAATCTCTAGACTCTTACAAAGCTGGGAGCTGTGCAGGAAGGTATGAGCACAGTGGAAGGATACCATACATACCATCCTGAAACTCCAGTGCTGCTCTCCGAATGATCCGTTCCCTGACCATGTCAGCTTCAGTTTTCGGTTTAGGTTTACAATCTTCCGTCTTTCGAAGAGTTAGTCTCTGAACGTAAAGAACAGCTTACAAGTACTGCAGTGGAGAAGCTTCCGGAAGGAACCAGTGTGGGGGGTCTACGCACATAAAAAAGGTCGCTGCCGCAGGGAAGTTCCAGGTTTCTTCCCGAACTAAGATGCCAAGCAAGAGGGGACGTGCGAGGGGAGTTCTTTTACACAGGGGGTGGTGAATGTCTGGAACGTGCTGCCCGGGGGGGGGGGTACGATAGCAGCATTTAAGGGGCAAAAAGACAAATACACGAATCGGATGGGAATGGAAGGATCGGGACTCCGTAAGTGTGTACGGTTTTAGTTTAGGCAGACATCATGATCGGCACAGGTTTGGAGGGCCGAATGGCCTGTTCCTGTGCTCTATTGTTCCCTGTTCTCAGGACGATTGAGGCTAAATCATCAGGTCTGTGTCCCAGGCCAGAGTAGGAACCCATCAGGGGGTAAATAATCTACAAGTCCCCCGGCCAGCCAGACTCCTTGTTTCCGAGTGACATCATTCCCACCTTGGGCTCTGCACCAGTTCGGAAATGATAAATTGCAAGGTTATCGGAGCCACGCCAGAGTGTGGGAAATCAGTCTCTGCTAATCACACTCTCACCCCACCAGCAATCATCTTCCTTCTGGCAAGCTTCTCGAATCTCCACACATCCCCGATATTTACCCAGCAATGGGGAATCGGGCACAGTAACGTGACTGGACCTGTAGCCCAGAGGTCTGGACTAATACTCCAGAGAGATCCCACAATGACAGCTGGGAAGAATTTAAATTCAACAAGTAAATCTGGAATAAATTTGCGTACATTAGTAAAGATTATTAAACACCTGGTTCATTGACTAATGACCCATCCAATGTGTTATAAATGCCAGCTCCACAAGACAATGATATTGAAAAATGCCCCTTCCAATTCAAAGTGAGAGACAGCTCTGGAAAAGGTGTAATTTGGTAAAGAGCTCAGTTTGGAGAAAGGCCCCTATGATTTTAAGTTGCACAAGGACAGGAAGGCCACTGGAAACTGACTGAGGTTTAAAACCACCGCTTTTTCTGACACCTCTCACTAAAAACAGACACGGCTTTCAGAGTCTGCTTCTGTGGAACAGGAAATAGCCTCTTGCAGAGAAGGGCCAGCAGGATCCTTTCAATGGTTCAGTTTCTGTTCAAAAGGTAGAGAACAGAACAGGCGGGGAGCTTAAAGAGTTAGATCACTGGATTTGTCGAGGTGTGCCCTGCTGATGATAACTGTCTCGATGAAAACTCAAGTGGAGTGGAGCGATTGTTAAAGGTCTTTGCAAACTCCTCTTGTCGGAGAAAGATGCAGTAAGGAAGATTTTGAGCCTGTCCCACTAATGCTACACATCAGGGTGGGGCAGAGTACAAGGGTTTTGCGAGGCATATCGTGTTACATTAGTTTGTTAATATGAAACTTTTCTCTAGTTTGACGTATCAGTTGTCTGTTATTTTATGTTTGAGCTGTTTTGATTTGTTACAGTGAATATCTTAAAAAGTCTTGTTATTTGGTTTGGTCATTTGGGAAATTTATCATGGTTAAGGAGTTAGTTAACAAGACACTCTGTTCATCAATCAAACAACTACAGGAAGTGCTGTGGGTGCAGAACACATGGATTACAGGGGTTCACCTTCACTGTCTCAAGACCAGTTAGAGAGGGGTAATAAACACAGCTTGTGCCAGGGACCCTCACTTCCAAAAACAAATAAAAACATGAAATGCGTGATATCTTTCAGAAAGCGTGTCAGAGTTTAACTCATTGCTTCAAGTACAGTCTCTTTATGCAATCTTACAATCACAGACTTCTGACAACACACAAGTAGGCCATTCGGCTAGTCACATCTGGACTGGCTCTGAAAGGAGCAGTTCAAGCAGTGCCAACTACCTTCGCCATGTTTCCCTGCACATTCTTCCTTTTCAAATAATAATCCAATTCCCCCTCAGTTCAACCATCTCCACCACACTCTCAGACAGTACATTCCAGATCCTAACCACTCGCTGGGTGAATCTGTCTCCACCACACTCTCAGACAGTACATTCCAGATCCTAACCACTCGCTGGGTGAATCTGTCTCCACCACACTCTCAGACAGTACATTCCAGATCCTAACCACTCGCTGGGTGAATCTGTCTCCACCACACTCTCAGACAGTACATTCCAGATCCTAACCACTCGCTGTGTGAACAAGTTTCTCCTCGTGTCTTCTTTGCTCCTTTCACCAACGGTCTCAGATCTGTGTGCTCTGGTTTCTGATCCTTCCAGTGATGGGAACAGTTTCTCTATCGACTCTGTCCCTTTCCCTTGTGATTTTGAGCACTTTGATCTAATATCCTCTCAGCTGCAGCTACCCCGGTCTGTCTTCATATCTGAAGTTTCTTATCCCTAGAATCATTCTCATGAATTTTTTTCTGCATTCTCCCAATGACCTTCACACCCTCCCTACAGTGTGGTGCTCGGAGCTGGACTCAATACTCTAGTTGAGGCTGAACCAGTGATTTATACAAGTGCATCTTAACCCCCCCTGTTCTTGTACTCTGTTAATAAAACACAGATACTTCAAGCTTCATTCACCGCTCTCTCCACCTGTCCTGCCACTTTCACACATACGCCCCGGCCCCTCCTGAACCCCTTTTAGGGTGATCCCCCTGATTTGATATTATTTTCATACTCTCTTGAATCAGATTTCACCTGTCACCTGTCCGCCCATTCCATCACCCTGTCTCTGTCTGAGGTTCTACATTACCCTCACAGTTTACAAAGCTCCCAAGTTTTGTACCATCTGCAAATTTTGAAACTGGGGCCTTTCTTTTCACTTTATTCGTTCACGGGACGGTGTGTGTCATTGGCTGGGCCAGCATTTATCGCCCGTCCGTGAAGACATTTTAAATCAATCACATTGCTATGGAGCTGGAGTCGGATATAAGCCAGACTGGGTAAGGATGGCAGATTTCCTTCCCTCAAGAGAACCAGATGGGTTTTTACAACAATGGTTTTATGGTTATCATTACTTTCAATTCCAGATTTTTACTGAATCCAAATTTCACCGTCTGTACAATCTCAGAATTTCCCACGTAGCACAGGACATGCATTTGAGAGGATGGATGGGCCCTGTCTCTTATAAGAAAACTTGACAGGCAAAGAGCAGCAGATCATCTGACAGAATTGGCAGGGACCTGGGCAGAACAATGTGCAGCTTCTTTCAATGCCAGAGGATCGATACCATCTGTCTGAATGGGCAGACAGTCTCTGCAGAAAGATGCCATCCCTTGTCACAACTCCCACGCATCTGCAGATGTCGTGCGTTGTACTGCGGGGGGGGGGGGGGCAGCATGCAGATGGGCAGCAACCGGGTAAACAACACCGAGCCTGCAATTTTCAATCAACTAAAGAAAGACATGAACTGATATTGATCAGCGATGATGGTGATGGATGACGGAGCAGGCTCGAAGGGCCAAATGGCCTCCTCCTGCTCCTATCTTCTATATTATATCCAGTACTGAAATGTGGGATCTTGCTGTGTACAAACCATCACCACAATGATTGCAGCTCAGTGACGTATCGCTCCGAGATAGATGATGAACTCCCACGGAAACACTCAGGTTTTTATTTTCACTCGGGTTTGTATAAGTAACTATATCCTGTGTAAAATCATCCACTGGACCCTGCCTCACCTCAATCCTCTTCTCATACTGACTTCCCTTGATGATTCTCTGGACGTATATACTGGGGATGTGAACATCTTCCGGTGCAAACGTTCCCGTGTCAACAATCTCCTCGACCTGTTTAACACAGAACAGGAGGCGCGTTCGTCAGCTGTGCCTTCCCCCACTTCCTCTCATCATCTAACCTCTCCTTTTTTACACATGATTAAATTCACAGCTGCGTACTCCAGCAACGTTTCACCCAACTGATGGTTCTTTTAACTGTCAGCACAGAGTGTCTCGCTACCCTGAGTGCAGTGAGTATCAGCACACACAATTCGACCACACACAGCTCAATATTGCACCATCTTGAATGCAAGCCCTCTTCAGATGCAGGGACACAGACTGCCACTCCAACCCAGAAAGGCCAGAGAATAACAAATAAAAACATTTCCACCGTGCACAGGAGAAAGCGCAGCTCAGATTGTGCACACTCGGTGTACAGAAGGCCCTTCTCCCCATTTAACCCCGTGCTGTACCTGTCTTGGGAGTGTTTGATGGGGGACAGTGTAGAGGAAGCTTTATTCTGTATCTAACCCTGTGCTGTACCTGTCCTGGGAGTGTTTGATGGGGACAGTGTAGAGGGAGCTTTACTCTGTATCTAACCCCGTGCCGTACCTGTCCTGGGAGTGTTTGATGGGGGACAGTGTAGAGGGAGCTTTACTCTGTATCTAACCCCGTGCTGTACCTGTCCTGGGAGTGTTTGATGGGGGACAGTGTAGAGGGAGCTTTACTCTGTATCTAGCCCCATGCTGTACCTGTCCTGGGAGTGTTTGATGGGTGACAGTGTAGAGGGAGCTTTACTCTGTATCTAACCCCGTGCTGTACCTGTCCTGGGAGTGTTTGATGGGGGACAGTGTAGAGGGAGCTTTACTCTGTATCTAACCCCGTGCTGTACCTGTCCTGGGAGTGTTTGATGGGTGACAGTGTAGAGGGAGCTTTACTCTGTATCTAACCCCGTGCTGTACCTGTCCTGGGAGTGTTTGATGGGGGACAGTGTAGAGGGAGCTTTACTCTGTATCTAACCCCGTGCTGTACCTGTCCTGGGAGTGTTTGATGGGGGGACAGTGTAGAGGGAGCTTTACTCTGTATCTAACCCCGTGCTGTACCTGTCCTGGGAGTGTTTGATGGGGGGACAGTGTAGAGGGAGCTTTACTCTGTATCTAACCCCATGCTGTACCTGTCCTGGGAGTGTTTGATGGGGGACAGTGTAGAGGGAGCTTTACTCTGTATCTAACCCCGTGCTGTACCTGTCCTGGGAGTGTTTGATGGGGGACAGTGTAGAGGGAGCTTTACTCTGTATCTAACCCCGTGCTGTACCTGTCCTGGGAGTGTTTGATGGGTGACAGTGTAGAGGGAGCTTTACTCTGTATCTAACCCCGTGCTGTACCTGTCCTGGGAGTGTTTGATGGGGGACAGTGTAGAGGGAGCTTTACTCTGTATCTAACCCCGTGCTGTACCTGTCCTGGGAGTGTTTGATGGGGGGACAGTGTAGAGGGAGCTTTACTCTGTATCTAACCCCGTGCTGTACCTGTCCTGGGAGTGTTTGATGGGGGGACAGTGTAGAGGGAGCTTTACTCTGTATCTAACCCCGTGCTGTACCTGTCCTGGGAGTGTTTGATGGGGGGACAGTGTAGAGGGAGCTTTACTCTGTATCTAACCCCGTGCTGTACCTGTCCTGGGAGTGTTTGATGGGGGGACAGTGTAGAGGGAGCTTTACTCTGTATCTAACCCCATGCTGTACCTGTCCTGGGAGTGTTTGATGGGGGACAGTGTAGAGGGAGCTTTACTCTGTATCTAACCCCGTGCTGTACCTGTCCTGGGATTGTTTGATGGGGGGACAGTGTAGAGGGAGCTTTACTCTGTATCTAACCCCGTGCTGTACCTGTCCTGGGAGTGTTTGATGGGGGGGGACAGTGTAGAGGGAGCTTTACTCTGTATCTAACCCCGTGCTGTATCTGTCCTGGGAGTGTTTGATGGGGACAGTGTAGAGGGAGCTTTACTCTGTATCTAACCCCGTGCTGTACATGTCCTGGGATGGGGACAGTGTAAAGTATCCCTTTATTTCCCAGTATTATTCCCTATGGGATGAATATATTTGCTGTCAGTGAGCTGGGATGCCTCATGTTACTGGGAAGTGGGAATGGAATGGGGGATGGTTTAGTCTGTGCACACACTGCCTGGTGTGCCAAGGCTCGGTGCTGCAGAGTGTGACTGAATTCTACACGCGATGAAACCCTCACTCTTCAAATAACATTTCAGCTCACTGCTAATCAAAACAAACCAGGTGAAACTTTAACCCAAATCCCCCTCTGTATTCAGCCCCTCGCTGCAGTTGCAGATACGACTCTCTCCCAGACACCTATCAGCGATTAATGTGCTGCGTAGTTGCTAGGTTACCTCCCTCTTCATCCCCATTGTAAATGCCAGGTGTTTATAACTCCCATCGACTCGGATTGATGGCTGTATTTAGCGACATGGCTGTGAGCAGGATTCAGAGTTGTTTTATTAACCCTGTGTCTGGCTCACGGACGTGGCCACGCTCTCTGCCTCATCCACAGAGGCAGGAAGAAGCTTCTACCTTTAATATCCAGCTCACACACACACACACCACGTGGACTGCAGTGCTCGAATGCGGCAGCTCTCTACCCCCGGAGGGTCATTAGGGATGGACAATTAATTCTATTCCACAACAGCCACATCTCATAAAAGAATTTTTAAAATGTGCACAGAGACATCAGTGATACGAGCTTGTGTTGTTCAGTGGAACTCTCCTGTCTGCTCTGTTATTCAATAAGATTGTGATGGATCTTCCTGCCTTGTTTTTAAGGCAAGGATAGATACATTTTTGAACAGTAAAGGAATTAAGGGTTATGGTGAGCGGGTGGGTAAGTGGAGCTGAGTCCATGAAAAGATCAGCCCTGATCTTATTGAATGGTGGAGCAGGTTCGAGGGGGCAGATGGCCCACTCCTGCTCCGAGTTCTTACGTTCTGTCCCCTCTGCCACTTCCTAAATTACCTTCAAATCCCTCCACACACATAAATCCTCCGTCTTAAATACATTCAAGGAGGGAGCACCCCCTACGCTCCGGGCTGGAGAATTCCAAAGAGTCAGAGTCTCCTGCTGAAGAACGAAGACCTTTCTCCCCATCTCTATCCTCGCTGGCCAATTCATTCTGACCGTCACGCCACCTACCCCCCCACCGCCCCCATCTGTGTCCTCACTGGCCAATTCATTCTGACTCTGTCACCCCCTCTCCCCACCTCCCCCCCAAGCATCAGGAACACCCAGTCTGCATCTCCCCCCACCAAGCCCCGGAAGAATTTCCCATCTTTCTTCTACGTTCCATGCACACTCGCTGACTCACACACATACCTCCACCACAGTCACCTTGGCAGCTTTGCACATGGGCTGGTTAAAATTCCGTGCGGTTTTCCTGAAAGGAAAGGTATAGGAGTGAGAGGGCAGACCTGAGCACTCAGCCAATCCCAAAGCAGTCTGCCTGAAAGATGGATGCGTTGCTCCCTGACAGGGTGCGTGGACATCACAGGACCCCGACAGAGGCCATTCGACCCATCGAGACCATACCAACTCTCCCACACAGCATCTTACCCAGGGCCGCACACCACCTGTAATCCCACACATTTAACCCAGTAATCCCCTTAATTAACACCTCTTGGGACACTAAGGGGTAATTTCGCACGGCCAATCCATCTATCCTACACACCTTTACCAAGGAGTGCGGGTGGAAACCGGAGCACCCAGAGGAAACCCACGCAGACACGGGGAGAATGTGCAAACTCTGCAAGGACGGTGACCCGAGGCCAGAATTGAACCCAGGTCCCTGGCGCTGTGAGGCAGCAGTACTAACCACTGTGCCACCCATGTCATTCCCACCCAGGTCAGTTGTACAGGTACCCAATACCAACCCCCCCCCCCTTGCTGCAACAGGGGACCATTCTTTACGTGTCACCCAAAACAGTTACTAGGCAACCATTTGGCCATGGAAGAAATTACATCAGTCCCGACCCCACACTAAAGGTTGATATCGTAAAAACCCATTTAAAGAGTGACGTTTGAGGGCAGATTGAGTCAGTTCGGATTGTTTTCACTGGAGTTTAGAAGAATGAGGGGGTTTCACAGACACTTATAAAATTCTAACAGGACTCGACAGGGTAGATATAGGGAGGATATTCCTGATGGTGGGAGAATCCAGAACCAGGGGTCACAGTCTGAGGATTCAGGGTAGACCATTCAGGACGGAGATGAGGAGACATTTCTTCACCCAAAGAATGGTGAGCCTGTGGAATTCATTCCCACAGGAAGTAGTTGATGCCAAAACATTAAATGTTTTCAGGAAGCAGTTAGCGATTGGGGTGAAGGGAATGGAAGGATATGGGGGATGGTGGGATCAGGTTATTGAGTTGGATGATCAGCCATGATCATAATGACTGGTATAGCAGGGCCGAGGGGCCGAATGGCCTATCCCTGTTTCTATTTTTATGTTTCTAATCACAATGGGCTCCAGGCAGTCACTTGCGAGTGCAGAAGTTGAATATTGCTGGAAAGAGAGACATGTTGCTGAAGTTTTTCATTTCGCACTCATCAGGGCAAGAGTACTGAATTTCAAACAATCATGAAGATTCACATTCCAGGAGAGAGTTCTGAGTGGCTGGACCCTACTCTGCAAACAAAAGGAACATGTCCAAGCCTTGTGCCTGCTCCCAATTACCCAGAAGCTTGGACACCAACAGTTCTTTCTCCATGACAACACCTTGGCCAATCAGGGTCAACTTGTCAACCACCCAGCATCTTGTTCATCTGGAGAAATAATTTTTTTTAAATTCATTTGTGGGACATGGACGTGGCTGGCTGGCCAGTATTTATTGCCCATCCCTAGTTGTCTGAGGGCAGTTCAGAGTCAACCACGGTGCCGTGGCTCTGGAGTCACATGTAGGCCAGACCGGGTAAGGACGGCAGATTTCCTTCCCTAAAGGACATCAGTGACCCCGATGGGTTTTCCCGACAATTGACGACGGTTTCATGGTCATCAGTAGATTCTTAATTCTACATATTGAATTCAAATTTCACCATCTGCTGCGGCAGGATTTGAACCTGGGGTCCCAGAACATTAGCTGAGTTTCTGGACTAACAGTCTAGCGATAATATCACAAGGCCATCACCTCCCCTAATTCTGATTGTTTGAAATTTGGTGTTCTTGCATTTGTCCTGATGAGTTCAAAGTGCAAAATTTCAGCAACATTCCTCTCTTTAGCAACAGGCTCCTTGGGCACAGGGGGCAACGGTTCGACGTGTGGCCAGAACTGAAGCATCGGCTCAAACTGACATCCTTGTTCTGGTATCCCGGACAGGGCAGTGACCTTTCATCACAATGACCTTGTCCTCAGAGGATAAAAGCAGCCAGTTATTGACAGGTCTCCTGTAACATGAGGAGGTTGGCCCGTCTCAGGTCACTAATAAAACTGCAGAGTTCACCAGTTCACCTCCCACCCCAGTGCTATAGAGTTCCCAAACCCTGCTGTGCCAGGCAGTGCAGGGGGCTGGGTTTACCACACGGTAAATAACAAATAGCTGGAATACCCCCGATTAAAAAAAAAAGAGATATTCTGATGAAGTTTTGTATCTGACACTCAGCAGGACAGATTCACAAGAATACCAATTTGAACAATTTATACAGCGTGAAAAGAGTATGGATTAGTTGGTAAGTGATTGGTTGAGGAGTTACTACGGGGAGTGAACCAGGGAATGGCTATCCTGGAACTTCTGTTTCACTGAAGGAAAGCGCAATGTGTGGACGCACGTGCCACGGTTCTCCCGGTAAGGTTCAGCGGGAAAACTGGTGTAAATCGGGATTGTGTTTTCAGTGGGAGTTGAGACTGGAATCTCCCAGACTCTGTGCAACGCAGGGATCACAATCCTGAATCTCATTAAAAACCCGGAGAGACAGGGCCTATCCGTGCTGGAGTCTGACAGTTCCAGAACTCTGCGCATGGGCAGCGACCCCGATCTATCAGTTGCCCTGATTGCTGGCCAGCACGGGACCCCCGCAGTGCTGACCCCCACCCCACCCCCCCGTGGCTCGATCGTGGCCCCCACGTCCATTCGCAGGCCAGCCCCAAACCCCTCCCCCCCCCCGCCCCTTCCTGGACAGCCCAATGTCCAGCACCATCCCAACCCCTGCCTCCCTGGCCAATTCCAACCCCCCCACTCCCACCCCCGGCCTACCTCCTGCCCCCATTGATGGCAATGACACAGTGGCGGCAGGACCACCGCCCCCCCCACCGATCATCCTCTAGGCCCCACCCCCAAGGCCAAGGTGCCCCCCCACCCCAAACATGGGCACTTTGCCCCTTTGGCAGTGCTGGGGGCACAGGTCCAGGGGCACCAAACACCCCCCCCCCTCCCCCCACAGTCCTTCAGGATCCCGTTCCCACCCCCCTCCTTCACTCCAGGTGGAGCTGTCCTGCCTGACAGTGGGGAGCCAGTCTGCACCCCGGGGGGGCTCGGAGAATTCACTCCCGGGCCCAGTAAGCCGATGGAAATTCCATTAAAAGTAGATTTAAATCACTTTCCCGGTGTTCCCGGTCAGACTGTGCCGGATATCCGGTGCTTGGAGACGTGCGCACGGTGTGAATCCCGTGAACCGACGGATACGGGATTGGCTCAGTCCGCTGTGTTGATATTTTTAGGAGGTGGGAGAATCGCCCCTGTTATTTGTGTTTGGGGGTACAGTCTGGGACCGTACGTAGCTCTATCCGGACTGACTGCTCGGCTGACTGACCTGCGTATCCGTGGAATTCTCCACACGGATCAGGGCTGTTATCCGATCACAGCGAACGTTCGGGGCTGGGTTTTGCAAACACAGGCTGGTGTGACCCAATCTGCCCACCGGCTGGGATGCGCAGTCCACACGGCTGGCATCACACTGGCACTGAAACTCCCCAGCACGTTACCCACCCCTCAGAGAGCTGGAACGTGCTTCTGGTTTGACAGCAGCACCCTGTTGGCTGGGAATGGCACACCCACGCCGCTCCTGTGAAGGAGCCGTGTAAAACAGCCAGCTTCACCCCCGTTGCTCAGGTTTCCGAGACACCATGGCCCTTCCGGGGCACCCAGAGGGAAACGGGACATTTTCCTGGACTGTAAGTGACCCATTCAGGAGTTGGTGTGATCTACAGTGAGCCAGCGACGATGGGCGGCCTGTGCACCGTCGGGTGGTTTTGACGTGCCCTATTTCAGCAGCGAGTTGGGGCCAATGGCTCAGCCCCTGTTTCCGAGGTTAAGGTAACATTTAACTTCCCACAAACTGACCCTTCCACCTCTATCCCGTAAGACACAGGAGCAGAATGGGGCCACTCGGCCCATCGAGTCTGCTCCGCCATTCGATCGTGGCTGGTATTTTTCTCGTTCCCCCCCCTTCTCCTGCCTTTTCCCCGATCCCCTTATTAACCAAGGATCCCGATCCGGGTCCCTCTGGATTCAGTCCTGCCCCGAATTACCTGAACACCACGTTCCCAGCCCGATCGGCCTTCCAGGCCTTAATCAGAGCAAAGTCTCCCGTGATCCCCTTCTCCATGATGTAGTGACGACCATTAAATTCCCTCACCTGGGGGAGGAAGAGAACAGACCCGGAGTCAAACCCCTGCCTCGGATCACACTCACACAACACAGGGTAATGTGAACACGGACACTTCAAAGGAAGATGAGGTCAGGCGGCCTTTTCTTTCCAGCCAAAAGGCACGGAGGTACACAGGGCTAACCCCGGTGTCTGAACAAGTTTAATAAAATGCAAACAAACCTGTGGGACGTATCTTTGAGAATTGATTAAAATATAGCCGGCTGGAATAGTTTAGGTTAGAGGGTCATTAGATTGGTTCCACTGGTCAGCACAGCATCGAGGGCCGAAGGGCCTGTACTGCGCTGGAATGTTCTATGACCTTGTCTGCGGCCAATAGCTTGCCCTGCTCCAACTCATTAAAGGAATGGTTTTCACGATGCTGCCTGCAGAACTTTCAGCTCTGGAGCTGAAGTCGGGGGCGGTTCTGTGAGAAAAAGCCTGTTCCATCACGACATTATGTGAGTGGGTGGAAATCGGATCCCACTGTTTAGCAATGACCTGGGCATCAGGGATCATTTGCAGAGACAACGGGGACAAACACTCTGGTCACAGGACAGAAACTGGGTTTTTGATAGGAACATTTATTAAGGCACGGTGGCACAGTGGTTAGCACGGCTGCTTCACAGCTCCAGGGACCCGGGTTCAATCCCAGCTTGGAGTCACAGTCTGTGTGGAGTCTGCACATTCTCCCCGTGTCTGTGTGGGTTTCCTCCGGGTGCTCCGGTTTCCTCCCACAGTCCGAAAGTCGTGCTGGTTTGGGTGCATTGACCCGAACAGGCACCAGAGGGCAGCAACTAGGGGAATTTCACAGTAACTTCATTGCAGTGTTAATTAGTTGTGACTAAAAATAAAACTTTCCTTTTCATTTTGGAGCAGGAAGGAAGAAAGATCCAGAGCAACAAAGACACAAGATACTGTGTACCACCAGACAGAGAACCCAACTTACAGTCATACAGTCACACAGGTTTACAGCATGGAAACAGGCCATTCGGCCCAACTTGTCCATGCTGCCCTTTCTTTTTAACCACTAAACTAATCCCAATTGCCCACATTTGCCCCATATCCCTCCATACCCATCAAACCCATGGAACTGTCTAAACGCTTTTTAAAAGACAAAATTGTACCCGCCTCAACTACTGCCTCTGGCAACTTGTTCCAGACACTCACCACCCTTTGTGTGAAAAAATTGCCCCTCTAGACCCTTTTGTATCTCTCCCCTCTCACCTTAAACCTGTGCCCTCTAGTTTTAGACTCCCCTACCTTTGGGAAAAGATATTGACTATCTAGCTGATCTGTGCCCCTCATTATTTTATAGATCTCTATAAGTTCACCCCTCAGCCTCCTACACTCCAGAGAAAAAAGTCCCAGTCTATCCAGCCTCTCCTTATAACTCAATCCATCAAAGCAAACCTGTCCTTCTTTGTTCAAAAAGGGCTGCAGGGAAAAGCCTGGGAACTACAGGCCAGTGAGCCTCACATCTGTGGTGGGTAAATTGTTGGAAGATATTTTGAGAGACAGGATCTACAGGCATTTAGAGACACAAGGACTGATTAGGGACAGTCAGCATGGCTTTGTGAGTGGAAAATCATGTCTCACAAATTTGATTGAGTTTTTTGAAGGGGTAAGCAAGAAGGTAGATGAGGGCAGTGCAGTTGATGTTGTCTACATGGACTTTAGCAAGGCCTTTGACAAGGTACTGCATGGTAGGTTGTTGCATAAAGTTAAATCTCACAGGATTCAGGGTGAGGTGTCTAAATGGATAAAAAAAATTGGCTTCTGTGAAGAAGCCAATTTTGTATCCATTTAGACACCTCACCCTGAATGGGTGGATGTAGAGAGTTGTTTTTCAAACTGGAGGTCTGTGACCAGCGGTGTGCCTCAGGGATCAGTGCTGGGTCCACTGTTATTTGTCATTTATATTAATGATTTGGATGAGAATATAGGAGGCATGGTTAGTAAGTTTGCAGATGACACTAAGATTGGTGGCATAGTGGACAGTGAAGAAAGTTATCTCCAATTGTAACAGGATCTTGATCAATTGGGCCAGTGGGCTGATGAATGGCAGATGGAGTTTAATTTAGATAAATGCAAGATGATGCATTTTGGTAGATTGAACCAGGGCAGGACTTACTCAGTTAATGGTAGGGCACTGGGGAGAGTTACAGAACAAAGAGATCTGGGGTACATGTTCATAACTCCTTGAAAGTGGAGTCACAGGTGGACAGAGTGGTGAAGAAGGCATTCAGCATGCTTGGTTTCATCAGTCAGAACATTGAATACAGGAGTTGGGACGTCTCGTTGAAGTTGTACATGACATTGGTAAGGCCACACTTGGAATACTGTGTACAGTTCTGGTCACCCTATTATAGAAAGGATATTATTAAACTAGAAAGAGTGCAGAAAAGATTTACTAGGATGCTACCGGGGCTTGATGGATTGAGTTATAAGGAAAGGCTGGAGTGTTGGAGAGTATAGGAGGCTGAGGGGTGATCTTATAGAGGTCTATAAAATAATGAGGGACACAGATCAGCTAGATAGTCAATATCTTTTCCCAAAGTAGGGGAGTCTAAAACTAGAGGGCACAGGTTTAAGGTGAGAAGGGAGAGATACAAGTGTCCAGAGGGGCAATTTTTTCACACAGAGGGTGGTGAGTGTCTGGAACAAGCTGTAAGAGGCAGTAATAGAGGTGGGTACAATTTTGTCTTTTAAAAAGCGTTTAGATAGTTACATGGGTTTGATGGGTATAGAGGGATATGGGGCAAATGCAGGCAATTGGGATTAGTTTAGTGGTTAAAAAGAAAGGGCGGCATGGACAAGTTGGGCCGAAGGGCCTGTTTCCATGCTGTAAACCTCTATGACTGTAAGTTGGGTTCTCTGTCTGGTGGTACACAGTATCAGGTAATTGGTACAGGCAATTGGGAACTGGGTGGCATGGACAAGTTGGGCTGGAGGGCCTGTTTCTGTGCTGTAAACCTCTGTGACTCGAATTGCGGATCAGTGCCAGGGTCTCGCAATAGTCGTTCGACTGCCTTCAACCTGAGAGAAACAAGAAATATCTACCACAAACTGCAGGAATGGTGTGTCATTCAACCTCCAGGTTCTTCGTCATTACACCAGGATAACGCGAATTACGGGATAACGGGGATTACAGGCCTGCAATCGTTCAAGACTTCATCTTGGGAGACAACATCCGAACTTTTACAGCTCAGTGCACACTACCTTTCACTATCAATGGGGAGGGGGGGGCAGGTGTGGCAGCGGGATTGCCATTTGCTGCCGGATGTTCCTACCTCTCGGGGTTGGCTGGCAATCTGGACACTGCCATCCTTGTTGTATTTAATTGGAGCTCCTCCCTCCGCAATCAGGGTGCCGTACGCTGTGGGGGTGTAGAACGCTGGAATTCCCGCACCCCCGGCTCGAATCCTTTCAGCCAACGTACCCTGAAAGGTGAAAGGTGGGTAAATAGTCAGAGACATTTCCTGCTTTCATAAAGACCACCGTCAGTCAGACTGAACCCACAAACTGCCCAGAATTATCTCTTTGTGTGGTTCTTCCTTTTTCACAAAGTAAATATATCAACTGACCTAGATAACAAGGACACTGATGTCAGGCTCTTATTAGGTACTGTCCCCCATCAAACACTCCCAGGACAGGTACAGCACGGGGTTAGATACAGAGTAAAGCTCCCTCTACACTGTCCCCCATCAAACACTCCCAGGACAGGTACAGCACGGGGTTAGATACAGAGTAAAGCTCCCTCTACACTGTCCCCATCAAACACTCCCAGGACAGGTACAGCACGGGGTTAGATACAGAGTAAAGCTCCCTCTACACTGTCCCCCCATCAAACACTCCCAGGACAGGTACAGCACGGGGTTAGATACAGAGTAAAGCTCCCTCTACACTGTCCCCCATCAAACACTCCCAGGACAGGTACAGCACGGGGTTAGATACAGAGTAAAGCTCTCTTGTTGAAGGATACGGGTGAATGCACAGCAGTATCCGATGCTGAATTATTTTAGATTTGTGTGGGTGTGTGTGATCTGACCTCGATTCTCCGGGGCGGGAGTTCCTGTTCCAAGCTCAGTGTTCCATTCATTCCAGCCACTTCCCGAACTCACTGGGATAGCAATTGGAATGAACGATGAGATTTCTCACCTGTGGTGTGAGTTCCACCTCCAGTTCTCCGGCGAGATATTGCCGTTCAAACTCTGCATTCTCCCCCACGTAGGAAGCAACCATCCTCCTGATCTGTTTAGTGTGAAGCAGGAGCCCCAGTCCAAAGTTATCCACCCTGGGGAGGGATCAGCAGAGTGTCAGAGCCAACTGGACCCCTACCCATTCCCACCCAAACCCCACCGAACCTCAATCCCCACCCCAATCCCTGCCCCAAAACCCCACCCCAACCCAAATGACACCCCCAAACCCCATCCCCAACCCCACCCCATGCAAACCCTGACCCCGAACCCCTCCCAAACCCCACCCCCAAAATTCAAACCCCACCCCAATCCCTGCTCCAAAGCCCCACTCCAATCCAAACAACACCCCCAAGCCCCACTCCCAACCCCCATCCCCAATCCCATCCCATGCAAACCCTGCCCCCGAACCCCACCCAAACCCCAAATCCTACCCCCAAACTTCAAACCCCAAACCCAAACTCTGCCCCCAAACCCCACCCCATCCCCAGCATACACAACCCAACAGTGTCCCCAATCCCATCCCGAAAATCACATCCTAACACTCCAAATCCAACCTTAATCCCATCCCGCCCCTCGCCCTTGGCCAATCCCCAACCTCAAACCCCCCCCACATTCACACAGTCCCTGTAGATTACAGATGGAATTCCAGAGCACTGAGTATATGAATGGATAAAGATCCCAATAGGAAAGTCTATTGTGGAGGGCGGAGGGATTGGAGCGTGACCGGAACAACAGGCAGGTTACAAAGTGACTGAAGCAGCTGATGAAGCAATTACCCTTCCCTGTAGGTTTACAGCATGGAAACAGGCCCTTCGGCCCAACTTGTCCATGCCATCCCTTTCTTTTAAACCCCTAAGCTAATCCCAATTGCCCACATTTGGCCCATATCCCTCTATACCCATCGTATCCATGTAACTATCTAAATGCTTTTAAAATATAAAATTGTACCCACCTCGACTATTATCTCTGACAGCTCGTTCCAGACACTCACCACCCTCTGTGTGAAAAAATTGCCCCTCTGGACACTTTTGTATCTCTCCCCTCTCACCTTAAACCTATGCCCTCTAGTTTTAGACTCCCCTATCTTTGGGAAAAGATATTGACTATCTAGCTGATCTGTGCCCCTCATTATTTTATAGACCTCTATAAGATCACCCCTCAGCCTCCTACACTCCAGAGAAAAAAGTCTCAGTCTATCCAGCCTCTCCTTATAACTCAATCTATCAAGTCCCGGTAGCATCCTAGTAAATCTTGTCTGTACTCTTTCTAGTTTAATAATATCCTTTCTATAATAGGGTGACCAGAACTGTACACAGTATTCCAAGTGTGGCCTTACCAATGTCTTGTACAACTTCAACAAGACGTCCCAACTCCTGTATTCAATGTTCTGATCGATGAAACCAAGCATGCCGAATGCCTTCTTCACCACTCTGTCCACCTGTGACTCCACTTTCAAGGAGTTATGAACATGTACCCCTAGATCTCTTTGTTCTGTAACTCTCCCCAGTGCCCCACCATTAACTGAGTAAGTCCTGCCCTGGTTCAATCTACCAAAATGCATCACCTCGCATTAATTCTAACTTTCTCCAGAAGACGGTGACTTGCTGAAGAGAACATTGTTTCAGATTCAGACCATTCTATCTGCTGTTTAATGGTGTTAATTTAAAGTAAAATTAAGTTTATTTATTAGGTGCAAGTAAGGTTTACATTAATATTGCAATGAAGTTAATGTGGAATTCCACTAGTTGCCGCACTCCAACACCTGTTCGGGTCAATGCACCTAAACCAGCATGTCTTTCAGACTGTGGGAGCAATCCGGAGAAAACCCACGCAGACATGGGGAGAATGTGCACACTTCTACCTTCCAGATCTATTAATGGAATTTAAATCACACTAACTGGGGTGTTGGGATTTGAACCTGCGTCTCCACAGCATTAGCCCGAACCTCTGGATTAGTCCAGTGACAACACCACTACGCCACATCTCTCAGCCTGGGGGGGCAGGGGGGACAATGTTGGTGCGGACAGTGGACAATCCCCTCCTTCTGGTTTCACATCTCACTTAGAATCACAGAATGTCACCTCGGACCCATCACGCCAGCTCTTTGTAAGGCCAACCTCCCCAGCATTTCATCCATCCCCCTATCTTTTAACTTCCCTTCAAATATTTATCCAATCTCCTTCGGATAAAGTTCCTGTTGAATCTGCTTCCACCGGCCTCTCAGGCAGTGCCTTCCAGATCACAGTAACACGCTGAGTGGGATAACCTATTCTCCCCTGAATCTGGTTTCCAATGGGGGTACCATGAGCATAGACATGGGTCAAGGGTGGAGGAGGAAATACACATTGTTAAGATGGCGGTGCGGGCTCGTTGGGCCGAAGGGCCTGTTTCCCGGGCTGTGTTGTTCTTTGTTCTAACAGGCTGAATGGGCCAAGTGACCTTCTCCTGCTCCCATTTCCCACAATTCTCATGTCGCCTCTTGATTTTTTTGGCAGGTTTTGTTGAGCTGAAGAGGATTGAAGTGTTAATTCTGCCTCACTGACCCTGCCAGACATGCTGTGTTTGCTCCTGGTCGTCTATCTGGAGGTTTTAGTTCCTGAAGAGTTCTCTCAACCAAAACCCTTTGGGATTGTCAGCAGTTTGGTCAAAGTTCTGGCGTGTGTAACGATGGTGTTTTCACTCAGGACTGCAGTGAGACACTGGTCACAAGTCCGGCTTCGATTAACGCCAAAATAAAACACTAACACCAAAATACAATTAATGACCACTATTTGTATACAGCGTCAAACTGAGCTGCTTTCAAGGAGAAATGAGATATCGCTCTTGGAGATGAAGGGGGATATGGGGGGACGTAGATCAGGATATTAAATTTGATGATCAGCCATGAATGGGGGTGCAGACTCAAAGGGCCAAATGGCCTCCTCCTGCTTCTAGTTTCTACCTTGGGGGATCTGATAGAGGTCTATAAGATTGTGACAGACTTGGACAGAGTGGATAGTCAGAGTCTTTTTCCCAGGATCAAAGGGTCAATAACTCGGGGGCAAAGGTTGAGAGGGGGAAAGTTTAACAGGGATGTAAGGGGCAGGTTTTTCCACACAGAGGGTGGTGGCTGCCTGGAACGCGCTGCCGGAGAGGGTGGTGGAAGTAAATTCTATAACAATGTTCAAGAGCCATCTGGATAGATATATAGATTGGGAGGAATAGAGGGATATGAACCAGGTGGAGGCAAGAAAATATTAGAGAGGTTTCTGTGTCGGCACAGACTGTGTGGGCTGAAGGGTCTGTTCCTGTGTTGCACTGTTCCATCAGTCCTCACCTGGGAGCCCTGTGTCAGAACGTTCACCACTGTGAGAGATCAGAATCAGAACCCTGATCACTATCTGACTGACCCAGTTAAAAAGCAGCAGGCTGTGAACGGCAGCCGGTGACCACGGGCTCAGCTCAGAGGCTGTCGGGTTTTTCGGGTTGGTCAGGGAGAGGATATGTCCCCTTCTCTCCACTCGGCTCGCGTCCAGCCCTTACTGGCCCCCCCGTGATCCCTTTACCCCTTACACTCTGGGTCATTGTCTTCTCGTCCCTGGAACTTCTCCCTTTCCCTGTCAGTCTTTGTTTGTCTAGAGCTGTGGATGGTGGGGAGGGGGGAGGTATTTCTGCGGTGGGGGAAGGGAGGGGATATTTTGTCTGTGGGGTACGTGGGAGTGGGCGGGGGGGGAGAAACTTGCGGAGGGGGTCTGAGGGAGAGGGTTAGTGTACTACATTGGGTAAATCCACACATATTCTGTAAAAGCCGAGAGCAGCAGTGGTTAATGAGAGAGGGGTTCAGACCCTGTGGGGGCCACGGGGCTGACGGGGGCAGTGGGTGGGGGGGTTTATCTGTGTGAGAGAGCGCTGGGTATTGTGAGGGTGATGAGTCAGTATTTCTATTTTGGGTCTCCCTCAGGGGTAAGGCTGTGGGGGGCCCTGACCGAGGGCAGCTGTTTCCCTTGGTTGGGGGTCCGTCCCAGAGGGCATGGCGTCAGGGTAAAGCTCAGTAGATTCAGGAGGGTTTGGAGAAAAGGGTTTTTTTTTATTCAGAGAGTGCTGGCTATCTGGAATGTGCTGCAAGCCCAGAGGAAAATTAGAGAAATACAGGGGGCAGGGGTGGAGGGGGGGGTCACAGTCAGCAAGGACTGAAATATCTGAAATAGTGGTCTCTGTGTGACATATTCCAGCAACACCCTGTCCCCCCCGCAACCCTGCTCTCCCTCACCCCCCCCCCCCAGTCTGCCCCTCTCCCCACCCTACTCTCTCCCACCCTGCCCCCCCAATCTGCCCCTCTCCCCACCCTACTCTCCCCCACCCTGCCCCCCCAATCTGCTCCTCTCCCCACCCTGCCCCCCCAATCTGCCCCTCTCCCCCACCCTACCCCCCCCAATCTGCTCCTCTCCCCCACCCTACTCTCCCCCATCCTCCCCCCCAATTCTGCTCCTCTCCCCCACCTTGCTCTCCCCCATCCTGCCCGACCACCCCTCCCCCACCCTGCTCTCTCCCACCTCCCCCACCCTGCCCCCCCAATCTGCCCCTCTCCCCACCCTACTCTCCCCCACCCTGCCCCCCCAATCTGCTCCTCTCCCCACCCTGCCCCCCCAATCTGCCCCTCTCCCCCACCCTACCCCCCCCAATCTGCTCCTCTCCCCCACCCTACTCTCCCCCATCCTCCCCCCCAATCTGCTCCTCTCCCCCACCTTGCTCTCCCCCATCCTGCCCGACCACCCCTCCCCCACCCTGCTCTCTCCCACCTCCCCCACCCTGCCCCCCAACCTGCCCCTCTCCCTCACCCTTCCTCACCCTGACCCCCCCCCGACCTGCCCCTCTCCCCACCCTGCTTGACAACAGCGCCCCCCCCATCCCCCACCCTGACCCCCCAACCCTGCCTGGCAACATCACCCCCTCGCCCCCCCCCGCCACACCCCACTGCCAACTCCCCCTACCCAAAACTGTCCAGCAGCCGACACTCTCTCCCCCCACCCTGCACAACAGCCCTGGCACCACGGCGGGGGGGGGGGGGGTGTGATTGGTACAGATTCCCCTGGGTAGGGGGGATTCCTGGAGTTGAATCTGCCTCAAACTGAACACACCGAGAGCACACGCACTAACTCGACAAATAAATGGAAATTCAACACTGGAGTCAAAAGTTTATCGGAATCTCCGCTCTGAACCATAAACACAGAAACTCTGAATTGATAATATTCACACTTCAATTTCGAACAAGGGCATTCACCTCCCAGTCTCATTCAGTGCAACAAGGCAGTGTTAATGTTTAACACAGCTGATTAAACTACATGAGGAAACTCTCCCTGGCTCACTCTGACCCTGCCACAGCTGGAATCACACACTGCTCGGCACTGAACACTCCTCACAGGATCTACCACAGGCTCTTCAACCACATAAACCATCAACACATTTAACCATCAAAACTCACTCTTCAATTCTGAGTGCTTCAATTACCAGGCAACTAATTAAACAGGAGTGTACATTCACCCAGGAACAGAGTAAAGCTCCCTCTACACTGTCCCCCATCAAACACTCCCAGGACAGGTACTGCACGGGGTTAGATACAGAGTAAAGCTCCCTCTACACTGTCCCCCATCAAACACTCCCAGGACAGGTACAGCACGGGGTTAGATACAGAGTAAAGCTCCCTCTACACTGTCCCCATCAAACACTCCCAGGACTGGTACAGCACGGGGTTAGATACAGAGTAAAGCTCCCTCTACACTGTCCCCCATCAAACACTCCCAGGACAGGTACAGCACGGGGTTAGATACAGAGTAAAGCTCCCGCTACACTGTCCCCATCAAACACTCCCAGGACAGGTACAGAATAGGTTACCATGACCATACTGCTTTGATCCAATCTGTGTGATGGTCTCAGTTGAACAGTGCTAGTGTCTGAAGGTCTGTTGAAGCCTCTCTAGAATCATAGAAACCCTACAGTACAGAGAGATGCCATTTGGCCCATCGAGTCTGCACTGAACACAATCCCACCCAGGCCCTACCCCCATATCCCTACATATTATACCCACTAATCCCTCTAACCTACACATCCCTGGACACTAAGGGGCAATTTCAGCATGACCAATCAACCTAACCCGCACATCTTTGGACTGTGGGTGGAAACCGGAGCACCCAGTAGAAACCCATGCAGACACGAGGAGAATGTGTAAACTCCACACAGACAGTGACCCAAGCCGGGAATCGAACCCAGGACCCTGGAGCTGTGAAGAAGCAGTGCTAACCACTGTGCTATCGTGCTGCCCACATGTCCTCTAGTTCAGGACAATCCTGTACAAGGCTCAAGAACCAACTATTTGGATCTTGGCTGTAGAATGGTCAATCCTGTTGATGGGAAGAACCTCGAGACCCCCTGGGGTCCCCGCTGGTGGACACTCACCCGGCATTGTTGCTGACAGCTGTGATATCTTTAACACCCGTCTTCAGCAAGGCATTGATCAGCTTCTCTGGGATGCCACACAATCCAAAACCTGCACAGTAAATGCAGAGAGGAGCTCAGAGAGCGAGAGACAGCACAATAATAAACAACCCTGGATGGAGCAGGCTTCCCAGTGACGGTGAAACACAGACACACAATGGAAAGCTCCCTCAACCCCAGAACACTTCACCTGCTAACTGTCCACCGCCGGCTATAGATGGTAGAACACAGATAAGAGGAGCGTCACAGAGAAAGAATTCAAGGATCTGAGTCCCCTGCTGCGGGTTCTTTTATCAGCCTCACTGCTCAGGGGTGGAAGGGCATCATCCAAACACTGGATGAGGTTCTTCTGGACCGTTCCAATACACAGTCACAGCTCTGAAAATTCACTCTGTTTCTCTCACTGGATACTGCTAACCGTGCTGAGATAGTCAACATGCCTTTGTGCGAGGGATATTGTGTCTTACAAATTTGGTAAGAGTGTTTTGAAGGGATGTCCAAGAAAATAGATGAGGGCAGTGCAGTTGGTATTGTCTACATGGACTTTAGCAAGGCCTTTGACAAGGTACTGCATGGTAGGTTGGTCAGTAAGATTACACCACACAGGATCCAGGGAGAACAAGCCAACTGGATACAAAACGGTCTTGCTGGTAGGAGACAGAGAGTGGTGACACAGGGTTGATTTTCAGACCGGAGACCTGTGACCAGCAGGGTGCCACAGGGATCAGTGCTGGGCCCACTGACATTTGTCATTTATATTACTGATTTGAATGAGAATATGGGAGGCACGGTTAGTAAGTTTGCAGATGACACTAAGATTGGTGGCAGAGTGGAACGAGCTGCCAGAGGAGGTGATGGAAGCGGCTACAATCACATCATTAGAAGGATGGGGAAGGTTTAGAGGGATATGGGCCAAACTCAGGCAAATGGCACTCCTTCAGTTTCGGAATCCCATTTGGAATGGACAAGTTGGGCCGAAGGGCCTGTTTCCGTGCTGTATACCTCTATGACTCTAAGACTCTAGTTTCTGACCAGGCCTATTTTGATTTCAGAAGTCCAGCATTGCCAGAATGTTCTTCACATTTCGGGGCCTTTCTCTGCTGCCTCACGTCACTCAATGTTCCTGCTCACAATGCAGACCGGACAGACACTCTGCACCAGGCCACAGCCACACTACACAAACACAACCTCTGCGAGATGGGTGACCACAATAACAGGAGGAACCTACCTCCAACCAACAGGGTGGAACCATCCGGAATATCCTTCACTGCTGACACTGGGTCATCGTAGAACTTTGTCGAGCGCTGTGCGCTGGTGGAAAATAAACAGCTGCAACTCTACAAAGAAACACATCCTGTAACGACATTGCTGATCACCAACACATCTTCCTCCAAATCTCAGACACAACACAACGCCAGAACCAACACCTTCACCTTCAACTGTCCCTCATCCCAACTTTGTGCTAATTTGGGTAACAGACATATAAGATGATGAATGGGATGGATAGGATAGAGGTGGAGAGACTCTTCCCGCTCAGAAAGGACAGTAGGACTAGGGGGCACAGCCTCAAGATAAAGGGGGGGCGGTTTAGAACGGAGTTGAGGAGGAACTTCTTCACTCAAAGGGTGGTGAATCTCTGGAATTCTCTGCCCGTTGAGGTGGTGGAGGCTGCCTCGCTAAATATTTTTAAGACATGGGTAGATAGGTTTTTGATAGGCAAGGGGATTAAGGGTTATGAGGAGAAGGCGGGAAAGTGGAACTGAGCCACGACAGATCAGCCATGATCTTATTGAATGGCGGGGCAGGCTCGAAGGGCTAGATGGCCTACTCCTGCTCCTATTTCTTATGTTCTTATGGAAATCAACTGAGCACCATCAGCCCCTCGGGGTTAGTATAAAGCACCTTTACACTGTCCCCATCAAACACTCCCAGGACAGGTACAGCACGGGGTTAGATACAGAGTAAAGCTCCCTCGACACTGTCCCCCCATCAAACACTCACAGGACAGGTACAGCACGGGGTTAGATACAGAGTAAAGCTCCCTCTACACTGTCCCCATCAAACACTCCCAGGACAGGTACAGCACGGGGTTAGATACAGAGTAAAGCTCCCTCGACACTGTCCCCCCATCAAACACTCGCAGGACAGGTACAGCACGGGGTTAGATACAGAGTAAAGCTCCCTCTACACTGTCCCCATCAAACACTCGCAGGACAGGTACAGCACGGGGTTAGATACAGAGTAAAGCTCCCTCTACACTGTCCCCATCAAACACTCCCAGGACAGGTACAGCACGGGGTTAGATACAGAGTAAAGCTCCCTCTACACTGTCCCCATCAAACACTCCCAGGACAGGTACAGCACAGGGTTAGATACAGAGTAAAGCTCCCTCTACACTGTCCCCCCCATCAAACACTCGCAGGACAGGTACAGCACGGGGTTAGATACAGAGTAAAGCTCCCTCTACACTGTCCCCCCATCAAACACTCCCAGGACAGGTACAGCACGGGGTTAGATACAGAGTAAAGCTCCCTCTACACTGTCCCCCCATCAAACACTCCCAGGACAGGTACAGCACGGGGTTAGATACAGAGTAAAGCTCCCTCTACACTGTCCCCCATCAAACACTCGCAGGACAGGTACAGCACGGGGTTTGATACAGAATAAAGCTCCCTCTACACTGTACCCCCATCAAACACTCCCAGGACAGGTACAGCATGGGGTTAGATGCTGTTACTCTGTGGCACTAAACAATTGACTGATTTTGTCTGTGTATTTCCGATGAGTTTACTTGCATATGGTTAAGTCAGTACAAATCTCTAACTAAACCAATCCGCCAGCGTCAGGGAGCTGGGCACCATCATGGCTGTCGAATCATCTGATATGAGGCAATTAAGTTACTCATATTCAGAGAGTCGTAAACAGAGTCACACTGTTACAGATCACACCATCACACAGGGGGTTACCACTGACCAGAAACTGAACTGGAGTTGCCATATAATTACTGTGGCTACCACAGCAAGTCACAGACTGGGAATACTGCGGCAACCAACTCACTTCCTGACTCCCCAAAGCCTGTCCACCATCTACAAGGCACAAGTCAGGAGTGTGATGGGACACTCTCCAATTGCCTGGATGGGTTCAGCTCCAACAACACGCGAAGCTCGGCACAGGCCACTGGGGTGCAGTGCTGGTGGGAACAGGTCTGTCACTGTATAACACTGGGGTACAGTACTGGTGGGGACGGGTCTGTCACTGTATAACACTGGGGTACAGTACTGGTGGGGATGGGTCTGTCGCTATATAACATGGGGTACAGTACTGGTGGGGACGGGTCTGTCACTGTATAACACTGGGGTACAGTGCTGGTGGGAACAGGTCTGTCGCTGTATAACACTGGGGTACAGTACTGGTGGGGGACGGGTCTGTCAGCGTATAACACTGGGGTACAGTACTGGTGGGGACGGGTCTGTCACTGTATAACACTGGGGTACAGTACTGGTGGGGACGGGTCTGTCACTGTATAACACTGGGGTACAGTGCTGGTGGGAACAGGTCTGTCGCTGTATAACACTGGGGTACAGTACTGGTGGGGGACGGGTCTGTCAGCGTATAACACTGGGGTACAGTACTGGTGGGGACGGGTCTGTCACTGTATAACACTGGGGTACAGTACTGGTGGGGACGGGTCTGTCACTGTATAACACTGGGGTACAGTACTGGTGGGGACGGGTCTGTCACTGTATAACACTGGGGTACAGTACTGGTGGGGACGGGTCTGTCACTGTATAACACTGGGGTACAGTACTGGTGGGGACGGGTCTGTCACTGTATAACACTGGGGTACAGTACTGGTGGTGACAGGTCTGTCAGCGTATAACACTGGGGTACAGTACTGGTGGGGACGGGTCTGTCACTGTATAACACTGGGGTACAGTACTGGTGGGGACGGGTCTGTCACTGTATAACACTGGGGTACAGTGCTGGTGGGAACAGGTCTGTCGCTGTATAACACTGGGGTACAGTACTGGTGGGGGACGGGTCTGTCAGCGTATAACACTGGGGTACAGTACTGGTGGGGACGGGTCTGTCACTGTATAACACTGGGGTACAGTACTGGTGGGGACGGGTCTGTCACTGTATAACACTGGGGTACAGTACTGGTGGGGACGGGTCTGTCACTGTATAACACTGGGGTACAGTACTGGTGGGGACGGGTCTGTCACTGTATAACACTGGGGTACAGTACTGGTGGGGACGGGTCTGTCACTGTATAACACTGGGGTACAGTACTGGTGGTGACAGGTCTGTCGCTGTATAACACTGGGGTACAGTACTGGTGGGGACGGGTCTGTCACTGTATAACACTGGGGTACAGTGCTGGTGGGGACGGGTCTGTCTCTGTATAACACTGGGGTACAGTACTGGTGGGGAACGGGTCTGTCGCTGTATAACACTGGGGTACAGTACTGGTGGAGACAGTTCTGTCTCTGTATAACACTGGGGTACAGTACTGGTGGGGACGGGTCTGTCACTGTATAACACTGGGGTACAGTACTGGTGGAGACAGTTCTGTCTCTGTATAACACTGGGGTACAGTACTGGCGAGGACGGGTCTGTCACTGTATAACACTGGGGTACAGTACTGGTGGGGACGGGTCTATCACTGTATAACACTGGGGTACAGTACTGGTGGGGACGGGTCTGTCACTGTATAACACTGGGGTACAGTACTGGTGGGGACGGGTCTATCACTGTGTAACACTGGGGTACAGTACTGGTGGGGACGGGTCTGTCACTGTATAACACTGGGGTACAGTACTGGTGGGGATGGGTCTGTCACTGTATAACACTGGGGTACAGTACTGGTGGGGACGGGTCTATCACTGTATAACACTGGGGTACAGTACTGGTGGGGACGGGTCTGTCACTGTATAACACTGGGGTACAGTACTGGTGGGGACGGGTCTATCACTGTATAACACTGGGGTACAGTACTGGTGGGGACGGGTCTGTCACTGTATAACACTGGGGTACAGTACTGGTGGGGACGGGTCTGTCACTGTATAACACTGGGGTACAGTACTGGTGGAGACAGGTCTGTCACTGTATAACACTGGGGTACAGTACTGGTGGAGACAGGTCTGTCACTGTATAACACTGGGGTACAGTACTGGTGGGGACGGGTCTGTCACTGTATAACACTGGGGTACAGTACTGGTGGAGACAGGTCTGTCACTGTATAACACTGGGGTACAGTACTGGTGGAGACAGGTCTGTCACTGTATAACACTGGGGTACAGTACAGCTGCGTCAGCTCTGACACTGTGGAACGCTGGCCATTACAATCAGAGGCACTCGCTGGCACTGATGTAATGTACGAGTGAGCTGTACGCGTCTGAACCTGACCATGCTGCTACCAACAAGCTCGTCATGCTGTGCCAAACCTCCTGATGAGTCATGAGTCTTTCAGGGACATTGGCTCCAGGTTGGGGTGAATGAGTTTGTTGACTATCTGGTAATCTCTTCTCTGAGGATTATGTTTTATTTATAATGCAGCTGGTAAGGCAGTTACTACAACAGCCAATCATCTGGTTAAGCAGAAGGTTAATCACATAATGAAGCAGGTTGCAACATGATGCAGCTACCTGAGCATCACATTACCCCACCAGGGACATACCTGGGGAAACGAGTCTCCGGATCACAATCAGCTGTTTGAATCGATTGGTTCAGAGCTGTATTTAACTAATCAGGAGGAAGACAACATAACTCAGCACAAAGAGATTCCACTGGCACAGCTCAATTCCAGTGGGACTGAACCACACGACCAGCATTGTAAAGACAGCTTTATTTCATATCCATTCTTGTGCTGTACCTGTCCTGGGAGCGTTTGATGGGGACAGTGTAGAGGGAGCTTTACTCTGTATCTAGCCCCGTGCTGTACCTGTCCTGGGAGTGTTTGATAGAGACAGTGTAGAGGGAGCTTTACTCTGTATCTAACCCCGTGCTGTACCTGTCCTGGGAGTGTTTGATGGGGGGACAGTGTAGAGGGAGCTTTACTCTGTATCTAACCCCGTGCTGTACCTATCCTGGGAGTGTTTGATGGGGGGACAGTGTAGAGGGAGCTTTACTCTGTATCTAACCCCGTGCTGTACCTGTCCTGGGAGTGTTTGATGGGGGACAGTGTAGAGGGAGCTTTACTCTGTATCTAACCATATGCCGAAGCGACTGATTAGGGAGTGGATATTCATGTTTCCCAACTTTGAGTTTTTTGAAGGGGTGACCAAGAAGGTAGATGAGGGCAGTGCAGTTGATGTTGTTTACATGGACTTTAGCAAGGCCTTTGACAAGGTACCGCATGGTAGGTTGTTGCAAAAGGTTAAATCCTATGGGACCCAGGGTGAGGTAGCCAATTGGATACAAAATTAGCTTGATGACAGAAGCCAGAGGGTGGTTGTAAAGAGTTGTTTTTCAAACTGGAGGCCTGTGACCAGCGGCGTGCCTCAGGGATCAGTGCTGGGTCCACTGTTATTTATCATTTATATTAATGATTTGGATGAGAATATAGGAGGCATGGTTAGTAAGTTTGCAGATGACACTAAGATTGGTGGCACAGTGGACAGTGAAGAAGGTTATCTCAGATTGCAATGGGATCTTGATCACTGGACAGTGGGCTGATGAAGTTGAATTTAGATAAATGCAGGGTGATGCATTTGGGCAGGACTTGCTCAGTTAATGGTAGGACATTTGGGGAGAGTTATAGAACTAAGACATCTGGGGTACATGTTCATAACTCCTTGAAAGTGGAGTCACAGGTGGACAGAGTGGTGAAGAAGGCATTCAGCATGCTTGGTTTCATCGATCAGAACATTGAACACAGGAGTTGGGACGTCTTATTGAAGTTGTACAAGACATTGGTAAGGCCACACTTGGAATACTGTGTACAGTTCTTGTCACCCTATTATAGAAAGGATATTATTAAACTAGAAAGAGTGCAGAAAAGATTTACTAGGATGCTACTGGGACTTGATGGATTGAGTTATAAGGAGAGGCTGGGTAGACTGGGGCTTTTTTCTCTGGAGTGTAGGAGGCTGAGGGGTGATCTTATAGAGGTCTATAAAATAATGAGGGGCACAGATCAACTAGATAGTCAATATCTTTTCCCAAAGATAAAGAGGACGGATGTCAGAGGTAGGTTCTTTACCCAGAGGGTGGTGAGGGATTGGAATGCCCTGCCTGCTGCAGTTGTAAATGCGCCTAGTTTGGGGGGCGTTTAAGAGATCTGTGGATAGGTTTATGGATGGAAAGGGATTGGTTTAGGTTAGAGGGTCATTGCTTTTTAACTGGTCGGTGCAACATCGTGGGCCGAAGGGCCTGTTCTGCGCTGTTATGTTCTATGTTCAAAGGTAGGGGAGTCTACAACTAGAGGGCATAGGTTTAAGGTGAGAGGGGAGAGATGCAAAAGGGTCCAGAGGGATAATTTTTTCAGAGGGTGGTGAGTGTCTGGGACAAGGTGCCAGAGGCAGTAGTAGAGGCAGGTACAATTTTGTCTTTTAAAAAGCATTTAGACAGTTACATGGGTAAGATGGGTGTGGAGGGATATGGGGCGAATGCAGGCAATTGGAAAGTGGGGGGCATGGAGAAGTTGGGCTGGAGGGCCGTTTCCATGCTGTAAATCTCAATGACATCACCATTCAAATCCCTGACCCCTACCAACTTGAAGGATGAGGGAGAGTTCCCTCCACGTCACTCACCATCCTGACTTGGAAATATTTGATTTGATTTATTATTGTCACATGTATTAGCATATAGTGAAAAGTATTGTTTCTTGTGCGCTTGTACAGATGGAACATACTGTTCATAGAGAAGGAAAGGAGAGAGTGCAGAATGTAGTGTTTACAGTCAGAGCTAGGGTGTAGAGAAAGATCAACTTAATGTGAGGTAGGTCCATTCAAAAGTCTGACAGCAGCAGGGAAGAAGCTGGTCTTGAGTCGTTTGGTACGTGACCTCAGACTTTTGTATCTTTTTCCCAATGGAAGAAGGTGGAAAAGAGAATGTCTGGGGTGCATGGGGTCCTTAATTCTACTGGCTGCTTTCCCAAGGCAGCGGGAAGTGTAGACAGAGTCAATGGATGGGAGGCTGGTTCGTGTGATGGATTGGGCTACATTCATGACCTTTTGTAGTTCCTTGTGGTTTTGGACAGAGCAGGAGCCCATACCAAGCTGTGATACAACCAGAAAGAATGCTTTCTACGGGGCATCTGTAAAAGTTGGTGAGAGTCATAGCTGACATGCCAAACTTCCTTAGTCTTCTGAGAAAGTAGAGGCATTGGTGGGGCTTTCTTAACTATAGTGTCGGCATGGGGGGGGGGACCAGGACAGGTTGTTGGTGATCTGGACACCTAAAAACTTGAAGCTCCTGATCCTTTCTACTTCACCAAATAGACAGGGGCATGTTTGCCTTTACGCTTCTTGAAGTCAATGACAATCTCCTTCATTTTGTTGACATTGAGGGAGAGATTATTGTTGCTGCACCAGTTCACAAGACTCTGTACTTGGTCTCGTCATCCGACCCACTACGGTGCTGTCAGATCTCAAACTATACATCACCATCCCTTCACTGTCGCTGGCTCAAAATCCTGGAGCTCCCTAACTGCACTGTGGATGTACCTGTAACAGTTCAAGCAGGCAGCTCACTACCAGCTTCTCAAGGGCAATCAGGGATGTAATGAATGCTGGCCTAGCCAATGACATCCACACCCAATGAAAGAATGGAGGGAAAAGAACAGTTTCTTTCTCTGCAGATGCTTCAAGGCTTGCTGAGTTTTCCAGGCACTTCCAGTTTTTATTTCAGATTTCCAGCATCTGCAGTTTGAAAGTACATTGAGCTTTGGTTGAAACAGAAGGAACGAGGAAGTGTTTTTGTTGCGATATTGCACACAATTCTTAGTCAAAGCCAGGATAAGAATACTAAATCCACAGCTGCTGCAGTTAAACAGGTGTGGCTCACCCCTGAGATACTGAATAAGGAACATGAACACTTCAATGGGATCAGGTGAACAGAGCTTCATTAGCATGGTGAGCACGTGACTGACTGCTCTTAACAAATATATCCCTCTGTTTGGGGAAAGAAATACTCCTTATACAGCCGTGACTGTGCGGCAAATTCCTCTCCAACTCGATTCTCAGGTTTGCTGATGACATTGCTGTAGTGGGTCAGATCTCAAACAATGATGAGACAGAGTACAGGAATGAGATAGAGAATCTGGTGAACTGGTGCAGCAACAATAATCTCTCCCTCAATGTCAACAAAACAAAGGAGATTGTCATCGACTTCAGGAAGTGTAAAGGAGAACATGCCTCCGTCCATATCAACAGGGATGATGTAGAAAGGGTCAAAAGCTTCAAGTTTTTAGGTGTCCAGATCACCAACAACCTGTCCTGGTCCCCCCATGCCGACACTGTAGTTAAGAAAGCCCCACCAACGCCTCTACTTTCTCAGAAGACAAAGGAAATTTGGCATGTCTCTCACCAACTTTTACAGATGCCCCATAGAAAGCATTCTTTCTGGTTGTATCACAGCTTGGTATGGGCTCCTGCTCTGCCCAAGACTGCAAGAAACTACATAGGGTCATGAATGTAGCCCAATCCATCACACAAACCAGCCTCCCATCTATTGACTCTGTCTACACTTCCTGCTGCCTCAGCAAAGCAGCCAGTATAATTAAGGCCCCCACACACCCCTGACATTCTTTCTTCCACCTTCTTCCTTTAGGAAGAGACAAAAGTCTGAGGTCACGTAATAACTAACCCAAGAACAGCTTCTTCCCTGCTGCTGTCAGACTTTTGAATGGATTTACCTCGCATTAAGTTGATCTTTCTCTACACCCCAACTATGACTGTAACACAACACACAGGACACAGAACAGTACAGCACAGTACAGGCCCTTCGGCCCTCAGTGTTGTGCTGAGCTATGTCCAAACCCAAGATCAAGCTATCCCACTCCCTACCATTCTGCTGTGCTCCACGTGCCTATCCAATAACTGCTTGAAAGTTCCTAAAGTGTCCGACTCCACTATCACACACTACATTCTGCATTCTCATAAGAACATAAGAAATAGGAGCAGGAGTAGGCCATCTAGCCCTTCGAGCCTGCCCCGCCATTCAATAAGATCATGGCTGATCTGTCGTGGCTCAGTTCCACATTCCCGCCCTCTCCCCATAACCCATAATCCCCTCGCTTATCAAAAACCCATCAACCCGCTTCTTAAAAATATTTAGCGAGGCAGCCTCCACCACTTCAACGGGCAGAGAATTCCAGAGATTCACCAGCCTTTGAGTGAAGAAGTTCCTCCTCAACTCCGTTCTAAACCGCCCCCTCTTTATCTTGAGGCTGTGCCCCCTAGTCCTACTGTCCTTTCTGAGCAGGAAGAGTCTCTCCACCTCTATCCTATCCATCCCATTCATCATTTTATACGTCTCAATGAGATCTCCCCTCATTCTTCTAAACTCTAACGAGTACAAGCCTAGTTTATTCAGCCTCTCCTCGTAGCTCAAACCCCTCAACTCCGGTATCAGCCTAGTAAACCTCCTCTGCACTCCCTCCAAGGCCAAAATATCCTTGCGTTAAGTACGGTGCCCAAAACTGCACACAGTACTCCAGCTGCGGCCTCACCAATGCCCTGTACAGCCGCAGCAAGACCTCCCTACTTTTATATTCAATCCCCCTCGCTATGAAGGCCAGCATCCCATTCGCCTTCCTGACCACCTGCAGGCTGGGTTTTTGCGACTGATGCACAAGGACCCCAAGGTCCCTCTGCACCATCGCCTGCTGCAGTTTTTCGCCCTGTAAGTAATAATCCTTCCTACCATTATTCCTACCAAAGTGGACCACCTCGCACTTGCCAACATTAAATTCCATTTGCCATTTCCTGGCCCATTCGCCCAGCCTATCTAGATCCTTCTGCAGACTCTCCACACCCTCCGCGCAATTTGCCGTTCCACCAATCTTGGTGTCATCAGCAAATTTCGACACCCTGCACTCGGTTCCCTCCTCCAGATCATCTATGTAAATGGTAAATAGCTGAGGCCCCAGCACCGACCCCTGGGGCACCCACTAGTCACCAACCGCCAATCCGAATAGCACCCATTAACCCCCACTCTCTGCCTCCTATTTGACAACCAATCCTCTATCCACGCTAACACCCTACCCCCAACTCCATGCCCCCTTACCTTCTGCAATAACCTCTTGTGAGGCACCTTGTCAAACGCCTTCTGAAAATCTAGAAACACCACATCCACCGGCTCTCCTCTATCTACCGCCCTAGACACATCCTCATAGAACTCCAGTAAATTTGTCAGACACGACTTCCCCTTAACGAAACGTTCCTTCTCTATGAACGGTATGCTTTGTATGTATAGCGCACAAGAAACAATACTTTTCACTGTCTCCCAGTAAGTGTGACAATAATAAATCAAATAAAAATCGATTGTTACCAAAGCCTGAAAGTAACCTTGAAAACCTATTAGAAAGGTCAGAGAGAGACTGAGGGAGGGAGAGAAATTGCAGGGATACACTGAGTGTCGGAATGGGGGGGGGGGGGGGGGATTTAAAGTGCGTGGCAAACACGAGTGCTGTGTCTAAATAAATGGCTTGTTCATACTTCTCAGGCCTCAGTGGAAGGGGCACCAACGTCTGGGGCAAACTCTGGAACTCACCACCCTTCATTTCCTGTTGCAAATGTGGCCCCAATATTTCACTGAAAGCTCTGCTTTCACTCCACCACAGCCCCCTCTCCCCGCATGCGCACACACACACACACACACCCACCCACCATGGAGCAGGATTGGAATCCAGCACTCCAGTTCCTGAGCGTGAATAACTCTGCTGTGTGAAGGCACATGGCGTGAAAGTAAAAATGAATCACAGGGGAAATGAAAGGAACAACAGATTTAAAAAAAAATTCATGCTGGAATACATTGGATAAAAGCAAGTTACTGCGGGTGCTGGAATCTGAAATCAAGGGAGGAAATGTTGGAAAATCTCAGCAGGTCTGGCAGCATCTGTCAGGCTTTGTCAAATGGCCACTGGACTCCAAATGCCAGCTCTTTTCTCCCCTTAAAGACATTGCCAGACTTGGTGAGATGTTCCAGCGTTGCTGGAATGCACTGCAAGTTTCCAGAATAATCACAGTAATCACTGGCTTCCAAATCTCAGGGCAAACACAAAGCAAAGGACACGCTCTTACTCACAATCAGCACTCAGGCAAGATTAAGCAACGATTGCTATTATTAAACACCGCTCCTTTGGGAAACAAAACTCTTAAAAATCCCCCCAAATCAGACCCCTCCTGCACAATATCCCCCCCCACCCCACCCCACGACCCCCCCTACCCCACCCCACGACCCCCCCCTCCTCCAAACTTGGTGCTCTCCCAGAACAAACACCAGTTACGTGATGTCCCAAACTGATGTCCCAGGCAAGATTGTTAACTGGATACAACAGAAAATGCTGGGTGGTCAGTGGATCTGGCAGTGTGCGAGTGTGTGAAGGCACAGGTTGAAACACCTGATCTTAAAGGTCACAGAGGTGAACTGCAAACTTTCTCTCTCCAGATTCTGGCAGGAGGTTCTTTTGTTTTGCATTTTCTGCGTTAAATGGAGACTGCAAACTCAGGACAAACCAAACCATGCAAACAATCAAACCACCTCTCCACCCAAACTCTTAAAAAACACACACACACACAAAAACTGCAACTTTGACAACTGGGTCCCGCAGAAATAAAAGTCCCCTGCCCCAGACAGCTTGTCAAGGTTAATTCATTTTCCAGAAGTGTCTCTCTGGGTTAATAATGTCCTCAGGTCCAGGCAGGTTCTGGGAATCCCAGTGAACACGGTAAGAAGTCTGACAACACCAGGTTTATCCCCCCACCCAGCTCCCCCCATGCACAGAACACT